>NW_025335568.1:646889-653535 GCF_004798865.1 Varanus komodoensis | reverse complement strand
CCTGGCCGCTGTGGCCTGGTACCGGTGCTTCCGGCCAGTGGCCAGGGAAGCTGGCTGGCGGCTGGAGAGGGCCTCTCGCGGCCCCTGTCTGCAAGCAAGGAGGAAAAGATGACCCTGGCAAGTGCAGACGAGTTAGCGGGCGTGGGAGTTTCCCCTGGGAAAGTTCTAGAGCAGTGGTGGCGAACCCATGGCACACGTGCCGCAGCGGGCACACAGAGCCCTCCGTCGGCACGCGAGCCCAGTCGCCCCAGCATCGCCCCAGCAGCTGAACATGGGATAACAGTTCACACGGGGGCCACGTGCTCGTAAAGGAGTAGCGGCGCCAGGCGACGACGGCACGAGCCGCGACTCGTTGAGCTTTTGCATGGCTAGCCAGTGCGCTGCCAGGGATATATAGATATTTGCTTGGACTGGCTGCTTTCAGGTTTGATTGTGGGGTTGGCACTTTGCCATAAATAAGTAGGGTTTGCGTTGCAGTTTGGGCACTTGATCTCTAAACGGTTCACCATTACAGGGTTAGGCTTAGAAGAACAGGGTGTCCTGGCATGATTTTGGTGGTTGGAATGTGTTTAGGATGGGCAGAAACGATGAGCTGTGCAGAGAAAGCTGCTCAAGGAAGGCTTTTTCAAACCGCCTTCTTTCCCATGGAACTTTCGCCCTCTATTAGGGTTAGGGGTGTGCACCAGGGTAGGGTTAGGCCAGTGGTGGTGAACCTACGGCACGCATGACACAGCGGGCACACAGAGCCCTCTCTGTCGGCACGCAAGCCAAGTCGCTGCAGCATCGCCCCAGCTGCCGAGCATCGGATAACAGTGCGCACGGGCTGCGAGTCACGTGGCACAACTCATTAGCCGTGACTCATCCGAGCTTTTGCATGGCCAGTCAGTACGCTGCCAAGGATATATATATATTTCCTTGGACTGGCTATGAGTTGTTTCTTCTAAACTAAAACCTCAGTTTCCAGGTTTGATTTCAGTGTTGGGACTTTGCGATGAATAAGTGGGTTTTGGGTTGCAGTTTGGGCACTCGGCCTCTAAAAGTTTCACCATCGCTGGTCTAGAGCACATTATGAAACAAACAGTCTGCAAACACCTTGAAGACAATGCAGTCATTACTAGAAACCAACATGGATTTCTCGAGAACAAACCCTGCCTGACTGATGTGATTCCATCTGTTGACGGAGTCACCTCCCGTACGGGCTATGGGAGTGCTGTGGACACCGTGTAGCTCAGCTTTAGCGAAGCCTCCAACAAAGTGCTCAGGACGTCCTGACTAGCAAACTAACAAAAGGCGGGCTAGCTAGTGCCACCACTCCCGAATCCACAAGTGGCTGCAGAATTGCGCTCAGAGTGTGCTGCTCGGCGCATGCGCAGCCTGGGGGCAGGCGCCCAGTGGAGCGCTGCAGGACAGGTGCCGCTCAACTGCCCTACGCATGGTTTTGGTGAGGAAGTGCAGGGAGCTGTGCTTGCATGTGTGGAGGGCACCCCGCTGGGTGGAAGAGAGACCCCTGGGAGGGCAGAGCCAAGATGCAGGGCGGTCTTGGTCGTTTGCAGCGCTGAGCAGAAAGCAAGCGCAGTGCAACTCGGCCGGGTCAAATGCCAAGCCCTCTGCTTCGGAACCTGAAACAGATGCGCCTCGGCGCAATGGGGAGCACGTGGCTGGACCGTGTCGCGCCGCAGGAGGACCTTCGGGCCACAAGCTAAATGCGAGCCTACAGTGTGATGCAGCTGCTTTCGGCTGCGTTAGCAGCAGCATCACTGCCAAAGCACATGAAGTGCGAGTTCCACGTGATTCGGCACTAGTCAGGCCTCACCTGGAGCCCCGTGTCCAGTTCTGGGCACCTGAGTTGCACCCCTTTGCCAAGGGGGCGCTTCAAGGCAAACCCCGCCGTGCACCGAGCAAGCATGCCGTCGCATCCTTTCCCTTCCTCAGAGCGTGCCTCCTTGGGCACCGGGCGGCAGGGCGTGGGGAAGCAACGGCACAGCAGCCTCCCCTGACCTGGTCCGCTCCCGGTGTGTTGCGCCACAACCCCTCGCACAGACCCCAGCAGTGATGGTTGGGGTGCATTCGGAGGGAGCCGGGTTTGGGAGAGCTGCCATACCAGGGAGGGGCTCCGGACAGGCAGCAGGGCATCACAGCTAGCATGGAAGTCCCGGGAAAATTGGGAGCCCTCCCTGGGGTTCTGCAGGAGCTGCATTCTTTCAAAGGAGGCTGAAAAGCATGCCGCAAATACCTGAGCACGGAGGAGGCATTCCTGGCCGCAGGCCTGCGCCTCCGCTCCACGCAGTGAGTCTTCTCCCCGCCCGGCCACCATTTCCTCCCCCCCCCCAAGCTCAGCATGCAGCAGTTGCCCCTCATCGCCGCCAGGGGCCAGCTGAACCTGGGCAGGCCGCACGGGCCCCTCTGCCTGGCCGCGGAGCCAGCGACCCCACCGGTGCTGGCGTCCCACACGGCACACCTGCTCTGCCCCACCGCCCGAGTCTTGGAGCCAGACTCCAAGGGTCTCCCTCTCCGGTCTGCGTGGGAGCCGGAGGCCCCGGTGCTCTGCTGCTCGGCCAGGCACGGCATGTGGTGCTGGAGAGCCGCTTCCTGGGGAGACTGGCTGCTTGAACGGGGCAGCCTGGACCAGCGTTTCCTCCTCGGCCTCTTTCTGCCCTGCCAGCGGTTCCTCGCCTGGCACGGAGCACCGCTTGGAGAGCCTGCCTGAGCGGGCCTGCTGTAAGGCGGGCGTCTTGAAACCTTGAGCACAAGCCCCCGTCGCACTTGCTTGGGGTCCCCTTCCAGCCCTGCAGGGCTTCCAGGTGCCTCCCCCCACTGTTGGGGGGGTCCTGAACAGGAATCCTCCTGCCCAAGGGGGCCCAGGTGCCGCCCTTGTACCTGCCGTAAGAGCAGCCCTGCGTCCACCCTGGGGCACCCGCTGCGGCACCAATACCCCCTGCCCCACCTTCCTGGCCTGGCAAGATGCTTCCCCGGGGACCACAGGCGGGGGACGTGGCACCCAGAGGGCCCCTTCCCAGCACCTCCCTTCCCGTTTTACAGCGTGGCCCGGTTCCACAAGCCTTTCCAGCCGCTCCAGCTAAGCCTTGTCTGAGTTAAGGCAGAGCAAGGGAGGGAGGAGGCAGCTTGCGAGGGAAACGGGGCACCACATGATAACGGAGCGCTTCAGAGGAAGCCAGCGCAGAGCCGGTCGCGCCCTTGGCCTGTCCCGCTCGCGAGAGGAAGCCTCGGCGGCAGTCACAGCCCTCCCGGGGCAGGCGGGAGCTTTGCCAGCCCCGCCAGGGATCCCCGGGGGATCAAACCCGGGGTCCACCGCCTGTAAAGCAGGGGCTCGATCCCCAGCCCGAGCCACTGCCCCTCTCGGGAGGAAGGGCCTCCAGCTCTCATGATGGAAGCCCTTTCAGAGCGAGGGAGCGATGCTCTCTGCACGGCCCAGGAGAGAGCAAGCAAAGCACCTCAGAACCATCTGTCCCGGGACGCCTGTGAGGAACCTCCCAAGGTGGAGAAGCAGTGAGTGCCGGGAGACGAGACCCCGGGTTGCAAGGCCCTCCGGGAGGCAGTGGGCTGGCTGGACGTGGGCTGGACGGCGCAACGGCCGGGTGGGTCCACCGTTGGTTGCCGGACTGGACCCTGGCGCTCCTCGATGGCGCCTTCCTGGACTGGGGAGAGGCAGCCAGTGGGGTGCTGCCCGGTTCAGTCCTGGGCCCAGTGCTGTCCAACACTTTGATCAATGATTTGGATGAGGAAGTGCAGGGAGCCATTATCACATTGGCATGAGTTGACGACGAGATGTGGCTGCAAATGCGACTTTAGGCTGCGTTCGTGGAAGTATCTGCACACTTCCAGATCATGTGCAGTCGCAGCTCCCCTCTGCTCCACACTCTCCGGGCCTCGCCTGGACTCCTGCATCCAGTTCTGGGTGCCCCGGCTGAAGAAAGATGCAGACGAGCGGGAAAGGGTTCGGGCAAGGGCAACGGGGATGGTCTGGGGACTGGAGGGGAGATAGAAAGAACTGGGCGTGTTTAGCCTTGCGAAGTGAAGACGGGGGAATGGGAAAGCACTCTTCACGTCCATGAAAGGCTGTCACAAAGAGGAAGGCCGGTCTCTCTTCTCGAGCACCCCCAACTGCAGGACATGAATAACGGGCTCGAGCTACAGGGAAGAACGGCCTGCCTGTGGGAGCAGCAGGCGAGTGGAACCCGTGACCCTGGGAGGTGGTGGGCTCTCCCACACAGGAGGCATTCGAGGTGCAACTGGGCAGTCATCTGAGAGGGACGGTTTAGCTGGGAGTCCTGCACTGAGCAGTAGCTTGGACCCAGTGGCCCCCTGGCCCTTCCCGCTCTGCTATTCCGTGACTCTAAAGAAGCGATTTCATTGCCAAGCGCAGTTGGCCATGAGCCAGAAGGACTGTGGACTGGAATCAAATGCATTCTCCACCCTCACAATTGCTACAGACAAGCCAGAAGCAAAAGGTGACGAAAATAGGACCCGGATCCTGGATGCAACTTCCCAGTGGCTATCACTCCGAGGCAGAACGTGTGCAGGAAATTGAGGAAAACTACGAAAGGGGAAAAACAGGAGACAACTTCCGGAAAATCCAAGCCATCAAAGGAAACGTGGAACCTAGTGTAGGAACACTGAAAGACCAGCAGGGAAACAGGGAGAAGGGGGAGAAGGTAGAAGCCCCTTGCCACCCCCTGTGCAAGCCCATTCCATACCTGGGGTCCTAACCGTCAGAAAGTACTTCCTGGCATCCAACCTGAAACCCGCCTTGCTCATTGCACTGCATCTTTCCCTCCACCACAGGGGAGAACTGGTCGTGCCTCCGCACCATGTGACCCCCTGCACATGCCCACTGTCCCTGCAAGATCCCCACCGAGTCTCACCTTCTGCCGCTGAAGAGCCAGTCGCTCAATCTCACCTCGCAGGGCAGCGAGTGCAATTCTCCTCGTGTCCTGCAGTCTTCTCATCACGACCCCTGTAGGATGACAGAGCTTTGCTGTCAACAGTTACGAAACTGAAACTGAGAAGAAGGTACCTGCCCCGGCTCGGCTCGTCAAAGGGAGGCTGCTGCCAAGAAATTCGAAGAAGATCGAACCTCACAAGGGCAGCAAGAAGGATGAGCCAGACTTTTCAGGGGCGATCATCCAGACTATTGTCTTCCCAATCCTAGCATGAAAAGCTGGACAAAAGCTGAAAGGTAGGAAATAAATGTGTCCAGACAATGGTGCTGGGGGAAAACTCCCTCCCTCCGTCCCTTCCTTCCTCCCTCTTTTCTGCTGCCCCTTGCCCAAGGGTTCTCTGGACAGCTTACAAAATGCTGGATCAGCAGATAAAAGTACAATCAGTAAAACAGATTCGTTTGTTCTTTTATTTAACACTTTTGTATACCCTCACAATAGCCTCATGGCTCTCTGGATGGTTCACATGATAAAACTATAACAAGGCATAAAAACTACAGGAATAAAACGATTAAAGCATCAATACCAATAAACAATAAAATATTACAGCATCCCCATCACAGCAAAGCACCAGGTAGTAGCACACCTTAACAGAACAGATTGGATAAATATTAAAAGATCACAAATTCAATGCCAAATTGACTAGTTAGAATGCCAGACAAAATTTAACATTTCAACCTAAAACAATCCACAATTAAAATGCTCTGCAAATGACAGCGTCCTAACCTGGCAGTGGAATGTACAGAAGGAAGGGGTTTGGCGGACATCTCTGGGAAGCTGGTTCATAAACGGGGTGCCACGACTGGGAAGGCATGTACCTGCAAGCTCCCACCCCCGAGAGAGCGAGCCCACCGAAAGCCGCCCACGCAAACCGCTGACGAGCATCTTCACAGCAGCGCTGCTCCTCACGGGTCAGCCGCCTCCGCTCCGCAGCCCGTGCCCCGAGCCGCTGCTGCCCCCGGCCCAGGCGGCATCCTGTCCGCCTCCAAGCAGCCACACCGGCTTTGGGACCGCCGGCAAGTGTGGCATTCTTCACTGCCCCTAAGAGGGCAACCCTGAAGGCTTGTCAAGAACGTCGGCACTTTCTGAAAGGGCAGCCACTGAGGCGAAGCCCCCCCAGAAGCCACTTGAGTCCCCGACTCCCCACTCCCCGCGGTTCCTCCCAGCAGACAGACCTGGAAGGTGGTGACCCTCATAGCCCTGCAATCGGGCTAGATGTACACCTGGAGCTCGCAGGAGCACAAAGACCCCCGCGACTCCCCTTTCTGACATCAGAGCAAACCCTCCCATACAAAATACCCACCCCGTGAAGAAGTGTTCCTCTCCAGCTCAGCTGTCAGGCAGCCTGTGCTCTCCCCCCAAACCAGTCTAGAATTATTGGGGGGGGGGAGTCGCTCTTTGACACGTTGGCAGCTGGGTTTGTGGCCGGTGTGTGGCCTGGGTGGGAAACCGGTCAATGTTACACTGCATTTTCACGGAGGTGTTGAGAGCCTTCCAGAGAGCAGTGCTGGCTGGGCAGCACGGAAAACAGGTGGATAGGTGGATACATTGTCCACCTGGTGCAAAGGCTGCGGGTAGCACACAGCTTGTTGCAGATCCTGCAGGGGTGGCGCCAGTGCTTGTGGCCCATGCTGGCACCCGCGATGTGGGGAAACGTGGCCGTGAGTCCCCGGAGGTCAAGTTTCGGC
>NW_025335568.1:622824-646789 GCF_004798865.1 Varanus komodoensis | reverse complement strand
GGAAAGGGCGGCGCGCCCCCTGCCGCCGCCGCCGCCGCCGCGTTTCCCGAGCGAGCCGCAGAGGCGCGGCGCGCCAGCGGGCGGGCGCGCGCGGAGAACCCACGCCGGGGGCTCTGTCCCCGCTGCCCCCCGCCCCTCCTGGTCACACGTCGAGGTTCCTTTGGGGGGACGAGGGCAAGGCGTGCCCCCCGTGAGCCGGCTCGCGCCACCGCCTCGCCCTTTCCTGCTGAGCGATCCAGCCGCGGCTTCCAGGCTCCCGGCTGCGGCGAAGCGGGGGCGGCGCAAGCTGCGCGACGGCGCCCGAGAGCGCGCGGCAGCCTGCCGCCACGCGTGCCTGGCAGCTCTGGGGGGTCCACGCAGTTCGGTGCTGCGCGCAGAAGAGGGGCAGTGGCGCACCCGTGGAAACCCGCCCGCTTTTAAAAGCTCGGGGGCCCTGGCGCTCCGCTCCCCGGGCTCCTTTCACAAGCAGCGGGGGGGGGGGAGGGCGAGCGCTCCTTTCTTTCCTCCCTAATGGATTTCCCGCAGCAAGAACACAGGAGAATCACAAGAGGAAAGCCAAGGGGCCGAGTGCCCAAACTCGGGGAGCCGCGAAAGCCCCTCTGGAAGCCCCCTGCATCCAAGCCCCGAAGGGCCTGCCGCCCTCTCCCTGCAGTCAGCTCTCTGCTTCAGAGGCGATGAACACCTTCAGGCAGCGCTGAAGCATTCGCACGTGAAGGACGGGGGCCAGGGACACCTGCGGCCACAGCAAGGCGGAACGTTCAGTGGGGTCCAAACGGCAGTCCTGCAAGAGAGAGTCCCCAGGGAGAGCCCCTGGGCCGAGTCCTGTCCCAGCTCAGAGGGGCCCGTGGGAGCAGCCGGCCAGCCCCTTTGCAGACCCACCGCAGCCCTCCCAGGCTGCAGGCCAGCTCGCACATCCTCTCGTGCCCGATTCCCTGGCTGCCTCCCTCACTGCAGGCTCACCTGTGGAAGTGAGGTGGGGGGGTTAAGGTAGGAATCGAGGGGGGGTGCATTAAGTGCTTGAGAAATGGTGTTACCAGGTGGCTGACATTCATGCAAATCGCTTTAAAAACTTGTCTGGGTCCCCGCAGAAGGAATCGTGGACATGTAACGCCCCGAGCAGGTTCCAGCTGTCCCCCCACTGCAGTCTGTCTTCTTTCACAAAAGACCCACCAAACGGAAAAGGGGGCTGGTGGGGGCTGAGCAGGCTCTCACCCCTGCCTAGGTGCGCAGGCGCTCCACAAGGGACCCTGCTGCATGGCGCTGGCCGGTTCTAATGTTCGTAACCACTGGTGAGCACGTCCTTTAGGCAGCATGGACCAGCCGCGATGAAAGAGGAACCTGCGTCTGGAGAGGCACCCCAGGCCAGGGAGCGCCATGACCTTTCTGGGGTTTCGGAGGAGCAGCTGCGGAGCCATCAGATCAGCAGTGGAAAGTCAGGTGGGAGTCGCAGTCCAGGAACCCCCACGGGCTGCACATCCCCCCCCACCTCCACAAGCCTGACCATGGGGGCCCCTGCCCCGGCCCAGGGCCTGGGCCTGCCTGTGGCCCTCCACCCTTCTGTGCCGGGAGGCCTCATGCGTCTCTTGGCAGCCACTGGAGAAATGGAGCAGGTCCCCCTGAACGGCACTTTGCCTGGGGCGCGGCAGCCCACCTCTGCCCAGCAGCGGAGGGGCGAGAGGCCGCAGGGGGCGCTGGCACCTGCCCCCTCGCAGCACGGTCCCTGGGTGCACCTCCACGGCCTCGCCGAGAGGCTCCGCTGGGCAGTGTGGGGAGGGGTCGCCTGTGGCCAGCGCTGCTGAAAAACGGCCAGTGGCAGAGGGGGTGCCGCGTGTGGAATTCTGCGCCTCCCCTGTGAGGCATAAAGAGCGTAATGGGGCCCTGTGGAGCGGGCCGGGGCCTCCGAGCCCTGGCTGCTCACAGCCGCCCCCAGCAAGGTCACAAGGGACCCCCAGCATGCGGACGCACCGCTCCTGGCCCGCGAGCAGGCGCATGATCGGGTCCTGGCCAGGCCATGGCCATTAGAGGTCATTCTCCGGCAAATTTTGCACGGAGCGTTTCTCCCTTCATCGCTCTTATCTCACACAGATCTGCGCTCTGTGGAAAACAAGGCGCCTGGCGCACGGAGAGGCCTGATGCGGGCGAGATAGGCCGGGCTTTCAAAGCAATTTCCACGGCCGAGGCTAATGGGCAGCCCGAGAGCTGCGCTATCTCCTCCATCTCAGCCGCGGCCTCATGTTCGTGCCGAATGCCCCCTCCCACTCGCCCCTCCACCCCCGGGGCAGCCGGGCATTTGTTCCACTTGGGAGCCCCAGACGGGGGCCTGGGACGAGGGCTGAGCTCCGTCAGCTTCCAGCAGCAGGCCAGGCCAGGCCAGGCCAGGCCAAGCCCCTCCGCCCAGACGGGCCCCCCGCGAGACTGGCACAGCGGCGGTGGAAGGCTCCCTCCCCCGGGGAGCAGCCGCTTGCGTCGCCACCACCGCCCAGCTCGGGGCACGGAGCCTCCGGTGGACAGTCCCTGGCAGAACCGGGCAGATTGGCTGCCAGCATTGGGTCGTGACCTGGTCCCCTGCAGACGAAGCACACGACACACGGCCCCTCGCTGGCCCCAGAGCCGTTTCCGGGGCCCAGAGGTCCCCCACGGGCAGGGATGCCTCGTCCCGTCCGGCTGGGCTGGAACAGCCAGCTCAGGCATGGGGACACCAGCCGGGGCCTTCCTGCTCCCCTTCCGGGGACACGGGGCGCCCCAGGAAGCCAGCCCAGCTCTGTGCTCCATGTGGGCTCTGCCGATGGGGCAGCCCCACGATCAGCATGGGAAGCCAGCCAGCGGCTGTGGCGCCCCAGACTATCCCGTGTGATGGCGCAGGCTGGCGGAGGAACACGCAGCCCGCACGGCCCCCGGGAGCCGGCCATGCGGTGCCAGGCATGCGCCCGCCAGGACCGGTGCCACGGAGCCTCCGACAGCCTCCCGGCCGCCCGCTCTGCCCGGCCGCTGCACGGCTCCGCTCGCCAGTCGCCAGTCGCGAGCATGGGAGCCGAGGTCGCACTGTGTCCGCACGTCCAAAGAGAGGCGTGGGCCGGAGGGGCCGCTGCTGCGCTCCAGAGCACCCTCCGCCTCTGCTCACGTGCCTGAGCCGGCCAGGGTGCACAGCGTCAGGTTTCGCCCGCCCCCCCACCGGCCCCAGGAAGAGCAGGAGCCGCTTCTCAGGTGGGCGGCTGCTGCCCCCTGGTGGCTCTCCCAAGCAGAGGGCTTCCCCAGCTGCCCCCACCTCCCCTGGCCTTGGTCTGGCTGCCCCCACCGCCCCAGCGGCCTCAGACCCGTGCGGAGGATGGGCCCCACCCCACCGGGCACTGTCAGTACCTCTGCACATTACTGCAGGACCCCCCCCCCCCAGGTGGCAGCCCCATAAGAATCACGGTCAGCCGCAAAAGGGGCGGTTGAGCCCCAAAAAGTACGGCCTCTGCAGCACCGGCCATCACCGCAGCAGCCTCAGAACAACTTTCGCCATGCACAGGTGCAAAGATGATCCCAGTAGCCAGACGTGAACAACGGTACTCCCCAGACGCAGCACGGGGAGGAAGCGCACGGGACCCCCATGCGACTCTGGCCCAGCACCGGGGACGATGAGCGGCCCGGCCCGGCCCGGCCCGGCCCAGCCAGGGCCAGGGAGCAGGCGAGCCGGCTGGCGAGCTCCCCAACGCGAGTGCGTCGCACGCAGCCCGTTCCGGCCGCCACCCCGGCCAGTCTCCAGGGAGCAGGTCCATGGGGAAGAGGCTCTGCTCTTCCCGGGGCACTGTGGCCCCGAGCCACGTGGGCCTACAGGGGCCTGCAGGTGGCAGCCAGCACGCCGAGCTTACCCGGGAAAGGGGGCCGCCCGCAACGTGGCCCTGCCTGGGCCCCGTGCCTGTACACCGAGGGCCAGTCACGAGCCTGGTTGCCGGCCCTGCCGGTCCTGAGCCGACCGGCCTCGGCCGGGGGCCCTGCTGGCTGGCTGCAGGGCAGGCACTGGCGAGGCACACCCAGCAGCCTGGGCCCCGCCGTCCTCTTGCGCAGAGGTTGCTGGCTGGCTCTCCCGGCGTGCGGCTTGGCTCAGCCCTGGCCTGGCTGGAGAACCCACGTCGCTTGGGCGACTTCAGACCAAAGGGGCCTGCGGGGAGCCCCGGGCAGGGGCTGTGCCCAGAGAGGGTCCCCAGTGGCGAAGGGGCCGGAGCCGCGAGGTTTTCCTGCGGGGGAGGCGAGGGCGGCCATGCATCAGTGTGGGTGAAATGGCACACGCAGAGCAGGGGGGGCTCCTCCCTCCCTTCCTCAAGAGTCCGGACGCCAGCAGGGCCACCCAGCAGGAGGAATGGTGGGGATACCGGGAAGTCCCTTTCTCGGTACCGGTTAGCCCACGACATGCGTGCCGGCTTGCGAGGGGCGCGGGACACGCTCCGGCAGGAGGGGCTCCAGGCGCGGGCACTCTCTGCCGCCTCCGGCACCACGGGCAGGGTGCCCTTTGCCCCCGCGGCCGGAGAACGCGAGCCAACCGGGCCGGCTGAGCACCCGTCCTGCCCGTGGGCTGTGGGCAGGCAGCCGGTGGGCCGCCGGGGAGCAGTATGTGGGGCCATGTGCCGTCCAGCCGGCTCTCCCACGGTCCCGCAGCCCGCTGTGCCCGCTGGCCGCCCGCAGCGGGCCCAGGACGGCGTGTGCCAGGCCGGCGCGGACGAGGCCGCTCCTGGGGGAGCTCCGCACCGAGGCCCTCGCTGCTGCCCGCCGGAGGAGCGAGGCCGTGGCCGGCGGACGCCGCATGTTTTATTCAGGACGCCAGCCCGGTCTCCTTCCCGTGTTTACGCTCATCTCTGTAATCCCTTCTCTAATGCCAGATGAAGCCCCTGCCAGAATGCAAATGCCTGCGTGGCGCGAGCACCCGGGTCGCCGCAGCCTGCGTCCTTCACTTCTTCGCCAAAGCTGGAGAGAAGCCGAGGGTCCCAGCGGGGCCCGGAGCGAAGGTCTTCCTTCCAGGGGGGAGCTGTCCTCTCTTTCACTGCACTCCCACATCGCCCCCCGCAGCCCCCCAGTAGGCGACCGTCGCAGCAGCTCAGGGCGTCCTTGGCATGGACTGTGGGCTGAGCCCATCCAGTGTGGGCCCTGGGCCCTGGGGGACGCCGGCGGGCAGGTGTGCCCCCTGTGCCCCCCCCCGACACGCCCGGTGGCCCGGTGGCCTGGGCAGGAGCAGCCCTGGAGCAAGTCGGCCCGAAGCACCGGGCGGGCCTGCTGCACACGCAAGCGGCCCTTGCCTGGGTGCTCCTCACGAGCCGCAGCCCTGGAGCGCACAGGCCGCGGTCTTGCCAGCGGCCGCTGGCTCCGGTGCTGCAGGGGGGGGCAGCGGCCTGGCTGGCAGACCGAGGGGCGTCCGCACCACAGCTTTGAGGGAGCATCACCGGGCAGACGCCCCGGCCCAGAGAAAGCCCCTGCTCTGCTGCCCATCTCCGGCAGGGGGCTTTTCAGTGGGGTCTGCGCACCTGTGACGCTGTCCCACGGAAAGGCCCCCGCAGGAAAGCAGGGTCCCCTGAAAACCACCCCTGGCACAGCTGGGCCCCCTGGCCTCCCTTCACTAAGGGTGGTGCCCCCTCCCCTTTGATAGTTTCCAAGGCTGGTTTTTATTTATATATTTTTGGATTTATATCCTGCCTTTTTCCTACAAAGGGCCCAAGGCAGCTTACATCATTCTCCTCCTCCATCTTATCCCCACAACAACCCTGTGAGGTAGGCTGGGCTGAGAGTCTGGGACTGGCCCAAAGTCACCCAGCTGGCTCCATGGCTGAGCAGGGACTCGAACCCGGATCGCCTGAGTCCCAGTCCCCCGCTCTTCACCACCCACCGCACTGGCCCCATCTGGACGGCTCTCGCGACGCCTTGCTGGCTCCGTCGCACCACGGCCCGTTCTCACCCGCTGCTTTTCCCACTCAAGCTCCACTCGGCCGCCTCGCGGTATCTCGTTCAGGATCTCCTGTTTAATTCCCCTCCCCTCGATTGTGTGCCTGGGCCCCTCTCCTCGCCCTCCCGCTCGTCTGATTATCTTTCCCATTCTCTGTCTCCGGTCTCGGCCACGTCCTGTTCTGCCCCGAAACGCACCTTCCCCTTCCCGGCTCCTCCGCCTGCCGCATCGCCCTTGCCTTCCCAGTCCAAAGGGGACACGCAGAGGCAGCTGGTGGGGGCAGAGCAAGAAGCTGCCCTCCGCCTCCAGCCCCAGCAGGGCCTTCTCCGGCCCCCTTGGTCTGTCTGTCCATCCGTCCATCTATAGAAAGAGCGAGCGAGCGGGTCAGGAGGGGCCTCCCGGGCCATCTAGTCTGACCCCCGGCTCCAGCCGGCTCCGCTTACGCTGTGCCCGCCATGCGCACGGCCAGCCTGTTCTTGAACCCCCTTGCCGAGGGGGCCTCGACCACCTCCCCTGGAAGTCCCCTACCTCCGTGGAGGGCCCCTCCTTGGCCTGGTTTCCGCTCAAAGGAGCCCCCTCCTGTGCCAGAGGGGAATGGGACCCTCCACTGCGTCCAGCCCCCAGCCCACCAGCCTGGCAGCCGAGGCGGCTGCGGGAGAGATGGGGGGGCAGGGGTTGGGCAGGAGGGGCTCCCACCATCCGGCCGCAGGCACTGGTGGCCCAGCAGGAGGCGCCTGCGAGGGAGGGGCCGCGGGAAGGGAGCCTGCACTGGAGGTGGGGCGCCTTCTTGCAGCCGGCCGCGACCCCCCGCCCAACCCCAGCCCCGTGGAGAATGGGGAGCAGGCGGTCCCAGGGCGGAGTCGGGCTCCAGGGCACGAATGGCACAAGCAACAGCGGGGAAAGGTCCGGCGCACGCCTGGGGCGACCCGCAGCGCTTCTTTCGCCCCAAGGGAGCTCAGCGGGAAGCACCTTGGGCGTTGTGCCCCCCCCCCCCGGCAGGGCGCCCCGCCTGGTGGTGAGGCGGCTCTTCTCTGCCTCATTGCAAATGGGCCGGCCGCCCTTCCCTGGATGTGGGGGGCTGCACCAAGCCAGAATGCTCACTGCAAAGGGGGGCTGAATATTTGGTGGAAGCACTAAGCTTCGGGGGCACCGTGCGTTTGGAGCACCGCACAGCTGGGGCTGGAAGCGGGTCTAAGGTCACCTGGGGTGACGGGGGCTAATTAAAGCGCCCCCACAGACCCCTTCGCTGGTCCCCTGGCCGGGCACCTCCAAGAATGAGACTGGGGGTTGGGGGGGGAACAAGCCTGCCACCGCCACCTTCTGCCACTCACGTCCAAATGCGCGCCGAGGGACCAGCCTGCTGCGCAAGAGTCCCAGCGGGTGGGGGGTTGGGAGGGAGAGCCAAGCAGCCGCCCAGAGCGGCCAGGCACCCAAAGGGGCGCCATTTCGGCCAGCGGCAGGCCCTGGGGCAGGAGGAAGAGGCTGAGGGTTGCCCGGAGCAGCCCCCTAACAGGCCTCCGAGCTGAGCCGGGGCCGCTTTGCCCTCCTGCTGTTTCTGCAAGGAGCCTGCCAAAGGCTCGGCTCTGCCTGCAGATCCACCACACGCCTAAATGCTCTAAATGCTCGGATGACTGAAGAGGAAAAATAAAGGCAGGCTTCTAGGGAAGAGCGCATCATGCGCAAGGCCCCGTCCCCCCGCCCCGCGTGAGGCCACAGGGGCCGCAGGGGCCTCGGGAAGGGGCCGTGCCGGGCTCAGGAGCAGCCCCCGCTCCAGGTTGCCCCCGCGTGGCCCCCTCCCCTGCAGCCCCACTGCCCCCACCCCCTCTCCTACTGGCCGTGGGCAGCAGCCGGGGTGGCCCTGCACCGCGCTCTACTCTGGGCCCTCGGAGGGAGGCTGCCAGCAAGCGTCTCCCGCCTGAGGGAGCGCCCGGCCTTGTGGGGGAAGCGCCATGGGGCTGGGGAGCTGCCCGGCGGATCCCGCGGCCACACGCCTGCCGCGGCTCCTCTTGGACCGGGCCGGGGGCTGGAACCGAGTGGCCGTGGCGTGGGGCCCCCGGCACGAGGGGTGGGCAGCCTGCCGTGCGGCTCGCGAGCTGTGGCCGAGCTGGGCCCCCTTCCGGAGGCCCGTCTGGAGAGGCCCCGGCAAGCACTCGGCGGGCGCGAGAGGCGAGCGGGGAGGCTGCCGCACTCGTGCCGAGCGCCGCATCCTCCTGCCGCACTGCCGGGCCGCTGCAGGAGCCGGGGCGCACGGGGCCCTGCTGGGAAGGGTGGTCCGGGCAGCGCTGTGCCCCGACCCGGCCGCGGAGGGGTCCCGGGCACGATCCTGGGCCCTCTCTGGGAGGCTGCGGCGGCCGCGATTTCCCCATGCAAAGCACGGTGCCCCTGAACCCGCGGCTGCCCCCACTCAGCAGAGGGCCGGGCGGGGGAGAGGGCGCCGGAGAACAAATGAAGAGTTCAAATGTGAAACGATTAAAAATAAAATAAACTACATTGAAGGCAGGCGAGATAAGGTGCCAGGCCCCGGCTCCCTATTTAACATTCATTGGATTGAATAATCAGGCCTCATTATCTCAAATTGGCTGCATATTTGCCCTCAAAATGCTAATTTGAAAGTTGGCTGCAAGCGCCGTTCTGCCTGTTTTGACTAAAATATGATTTTGCTTCATTGTGCGACTGCCGGTAGCTCCAGGGGCATTTCCAGTTTAAAACAAAATAATAATAATAAAAAAATCCTATCAAAGCCATGCCCGGGAAAAAAGCTCGCGCTCTGCTTTGCGTAGAAATGGCATTTCCTGGCCTTGAAGTAAAATTAGAAGTGTTATCGGCTTCTTTTAGGGGATGGACAGTTTATCATTAATCTCGCAAAAGGAAATGGAGGAAATATTTTTATTATTCTTTCACCGGGGGGAAAAACCCCCTGCTCGCCCCTCCCCCGAGCGGGTGGCTTCTGACCTTTAAAGAGAGAGACCTGCTCCTTTTATTCGAAACTGCTGATTAGTCGTTCATGAGGCCTCATTTCATGGGTCATAAAGATATAATAGGCGGCAAAGAGGACCGCTCCCCTTCGGCCGCGGAGCCGGGCGGGATGTGGCACGGAGGCCGGGCCCGCGCAGACCAGGGAGGGACCCCCAACCCGGACAAGCAGGTGGGGGCCTAGGGAGGGTGGCTGCAGCGTGGTTTGCATGGCCCAGGGGGGCTCGGGCACCCTGCCCCACGTGCCCGGTCAGCCGCACGCCTCCCCTCACCCCGGCCTTCTCCGTGCTCCTGCGGCACCTGCCCTGACCCGCCGCCTGGGCGCTGCCTGGCATGGTCCCGGGTGCCCGCCAAGCCCCGCAGGGCTGGCGTGTTGGTCCGCCTGGCTGCTCTTGCCAAGCAGCTCTGCAGCGATCCGGCTCGCTGCCGGCGGGGGCATGCCGTTGGGGCTGGCGTGGCACAGCACGCCACCGTCAGGGGAGCAGCCAGGGCGGCTCATGGCCCAAGCTTGACCGCCCGGCAAAACCCTCCAGGGCCCGGGCGTCACACGGAGCCTCCGGGGCCGCAGAGCTTGGCATGGCCGCTGTGGGAGCCGGCCACACACCACGCCGCGGCGGTGCCTCGGCCAGGGAGCTCGCCGGGCAGGCGGGACCGAGCCTCGGTGGCTGGCCAGGGAACCTGCTGTGCTGCGTGGATGCCGCCCGGGAGCCCACCCAGAGAGACACGGCTTGTGGGAGAGGTTTGTGGCCACCGCTGGGCTTGCCACGCCTTCCAAGCCTGGACAACCGACAAGCCCAGGGGCGGCTCAGGCGCAAGCTCCGCTCGGCAGGGGGGCAGCGGGGGCGTCGGCGCATGCAAAGGGCTGAGCGGCAGAGGACCATGAGAGGCTGGGGACCTTTATCCACAGGCTTGGAAGCGCCCGTCCCGCGGACCCCGCTCCCCTGAGTACAGCTGCTGCACTGCCTCTCGTGTCTGTGAGATGCGCCTCCGCCGGCCGCAGGGTCTGCAAGCGAGCCTCGTGTTTCTGCCGCATTGCACAGAAGCCGCCTGCAGGTGCAGAAGGGGAGTGACGCGATGCTCTCTCGGTGCCGCACCCACGGGCCTCCAAGCATGGGACGCACTCAGCTGATTTCGCGGGGAAATTTGAACCGGGGACGGGAAACTGAAAGGTCGGCGAGGAACCATCACCGGAGCCTTTCAGGAAGTCCTTCAGGAATTATCGGAGCAGGAACGGAATGCGGCTGAGCTAGGAGAGCGCTTGCCTCATTCTCCCGCGCCACAAAGAGGACTCGGCAGCACTTGTCCAGCCAGGATCCATGGGGTGGCCGTGAATGGGTGTCCTGGGAGACGGATGGCGTCTCTGCAGAGGAGCGGAACGATTCCTGCAGAAAGTGAAAGGGGAAAGTGCGAAGGCGGGACTGAATCGGAGCGTTAAGGAAGCGAAGATCACGACTGCAGAAGCAGAGACGTTTAACAGCAGCAAGGAAGGAACAGACATCATGAAAGATTCTTCATCTCTAAGGCTCAGCCATAAAGTTAAAGGGCATTTCTGGCCAAGAAACTGGAAGGCAGCAGTGAAGGAACTGGAAAAGGGTGTGACCTTCACTGGGGACCAAAGCCAGAATTTTCCCTGGAAGCAAAACCGATGCTCCCCACCATGGGGAGGCGAGACTCACTGGAGGAGCCATCGTGGCAGGGGAAGAGGAAGGAAAAAGAGGAAGGGCTGACCGACCATGCGGCGGAACAGCTCTTTAAAGGGAGCTACAGCCTCGCCTTGACCACGGGGGCTTCCGTTCACAGGGTCACCCACGCTGGAGATCACCTGATGACACAGCACAGCACGGCGACGACAACTACCATAGGGCACTTTGCTCCCAGCACGTGGGTGTCACTGCAGTGCCACTGGCGCAAACACCGTGCCGACTGTGGAGCGTGAGCGCTTTGATGTCCATGACCAGGTTAGGAGAGGTCCCTTCTGAACGCCACCTGCCCGATCTCTCCCCCGCCGCCGGGCCGCTTCTCCCTAGCCTGACCGGCAAAGGTGCAACATGCAGTTCTAGCTGGTCGCTGCCCAAAGCCATCCTCCCACCGAACGGTTGGTTACTCCTGCAGCCCCTGCTGCTGGCAGAGCAGAGCCCTCCTCGTGTGCCAAAGGGGAGGTTGCCTGGGAGGCCCGCAGCCGCTCGAGCTCTCCGGGGAGGCCCTCCGGACTGGCTGGTCCGGGTCTTCTCCCAGCATGACTGCCAGGGAGGGGATCCTGCCATGCATTCCAGGAGAAAGGACGTCAGCAAAGACGGAAGGCCCAAAACGCGGCTAAGAACGTGACGGGGGGGGGGGGGGTTTGTGCAAAGGGCCAAGTTCAACACCGGAGGAGCTGCAGGAAGGCCCGTGGCAGGGGGGGCCAAACTCTCTGCTCGTGCATGCCACAACTCCGTTGCAGGAGGGGAAAATGCACAGGCAGCAAAAACCGACCAAAGGATCCCTGGCAGGGGAACGGGCATTGCCAGGGACGGGGCTGGCTATCAGGGGCCAGAACCGGGCCCCGGGCCAGCCGGACATGCCCCCACCGGCCTGTTTCCATGGCTGCTGCCGGCCCAGGCTCCTTCCTGGGTCCCCACGGCACAGCGGGCTCCCCGGTCCCCTGCCTGCCGCCTCTGGGAGACTCCGCTCTGTGCCCCCATCAGCCGGCCGGGAAGGGCACGGGGCCCGCCTCGGCGCCGCCTTCCCGGCAGCGCTCGGCGGACACGCAGGCAGGAGGCGGGAGGCTGCCCTTGGAGCAAAGCAATCAAGGCAGGCGATCCTTCCCCACGTAATTCTGTTGACATTCTCGCCCTCTCTAAAAGTCAATCAATAGATAATAAGCCTGGAATAATGTAGGGAGTTAAGAGCCCCATTCAGTGCTCGGGATTAGGGATGCTGAAGGGCAATCGCTCCGCGGAGCGCCTCAATCCTGCGTTAGTGATGCCGCGATTCGCTCGCTAGATTACCCAGCATTCCGCGGGGCGGCTCTAAATGACCTGCTTCGGATGCAGGCCGCGCCCCGTCTGTTTGCACAGCGAACTGCAATTGTAGCCGAGATTAGCGGGGCGGGGGCCGCGGCGAGGCCCCGCGGAAATCCCCGCCATCAATTCCGCGGGCGTCTCCTCGCCGCCTCCGGCAATGACACTGCAGGCCGGACAGATGGACCCGGCACGGCCCCTGGCCGGCCCGGGGGGGCCCGGGGCAGTGGGGCTGCCCTGGGCCAGACGGGCGAGGCGGAGGCGGAGGCGGAGGGGTCGGGGCGCCCCACCGCAGCGGAGTGCCAGGACGGGGGCGCCCAGGCTGGCGCTCCGGGGGCGATGGGGCCGCGGGGGCCCTGCCGGGCGCGGGGGCCGGGCTCAGCCCCCCTCCAGACCGGCTCGGCCTGGGCAGCTGGGCCGAGGCCTCGGTTCGTGCCTACGGGCAATGGGCCGGTGGGTCGCCCGTTCCTCTCCCGCCAGCTGCAGCGCGCCACCGCTCTCTGCATCGCGGGGCTGCTGCCGGGGGCCGGAGAGCTTGGGGACCGTCCCTCTGGGGGGCCTCCCTGTGGGAGAGCTGCCTGCCCCCTGCCCTCCTCGGGGAATCTCTGCCTGCCCCCTGCCCTCGCCGCCCTCCCCGACCCCTGCCCGCATCCCGGCAGCCGCGGGGCGGGTCCGCGCTCCCCCCAGGGCGGGGCAGAGCCGCCGGCTCTCGCCACAAGCCCCCCCCCGTCCCGCTTACGGCAGGGCCTAAGGACGTCCTGGGAAGCGCTGCGTCCCTTTCGCCGCGTTCCTGCTCTAGAGGAGACCTGACGCGGCCGCCCTGCCCGCCCGGCGCCCCCTCGGCCCTCCCGCTGCATCCGCTCTCGGGCTGCCCGGCGCGGGTCCGGGGCGCGCCTGCTCGGGCCTCGGCGGGGAGGGGAGATGCCGGGGCACGGGCCCACCGCACCCAGCGCCGCTCGCCTGGCTGGGCTGCCCGGCCGCCGGGCCGCCGGGGGCGCTTCCCAGCCGCAGGCGCCGCGGACGCTGCTGGGGAAGGGGGCGTCGGGCCCGCCTTGCCCTGCCCGGCCGGGTCGCATCGGCGGGCGAGCAGAGCCCCCTGCTGGCGGCCCTGGGGATCGCAGAGCCCCCGCCCGCCCTTCTCCGGCTCGGCTGCGACGGGCGCCCGCGAAGCCGCCGCCCCGGGAAAGGGCCCCCCCCGCCTGCTCTGCGCCTTCGTGGGCTTCCGTGGGCATTTTGGCGTGTCCAGGCTGCTGCCGCGGCTGGGCTGTGCGGTGCACCGGCCCTGAAGGGTCCTGTGAGGTGCGATTTCTGAACCCGAAGCCAGGAAGGTGGCTCTGCGAGAGACAGTGGAATCCCAGGATCGCAGAGCAGGGGGGGCCGGAGGGCGAGGGCTGCCCGGCTGCCTCTTGGATGCCTCCGGGGGCCGAGCCCACCCCTCCCTTCCGCTCTTGTTGCTGCTGTTAGTCGGAAGTCGCGACCGACCCATCGCCCCCCCATGGACAGCATTCCTCCAGGCCCCCCTGTCCTCCACCTTCCCCCTGAGCCCCCTCAAGCTCGCACCAACTGCCTCAGTGACCCCATCCAGCCACCTCCTCCTCTGCCGTCCCCTTCTTCTCTTGCGTCAATTGTTCCCAGCATCAGGCTCTTCTCCAGGGAGTCCTTCCTTCTCATTAGGTGGCCAAAGTGTTTGAGTTTCATCTTCAGGATCCGGCCTTCTAAAGAGCAGTCAGGGTTGATCTCCTCTAGGACTGACCGGTTTGGTCGCCTTGCGGTCCAAGGGACTCTCAGAAATCTTTTCCAGCACCACAATGCAAAGGCCTCAATTCTTTGGCGCTCACCCTTCCTTATGGTCCAGCTCTCACAGCCATACATTGCAACTGGGAAAACCACAGCCTTGACTGTACACACTTTTGTTGGCAGGGTGACGCCTCTGCTTTTTAGTATGCTGTCTGGATTTGCCATAGCCTTCCTCCCCAGGAGCAAGTGTCTTTTAATTTCTTGGCTGCAGTCCCTGTCTGCGGTGATCTTGGAGCCCAGGGAAATAAAATCTGTCACTACCTCCACATTTCTTCCCCATCTATTTGCCAGGAAGTGAGAGGACCGGATGCCATGATCTAAGTTTTCTTAATGTTGAGTTTCAAGCCAACTTTTGCACTCTTCCCCCTTCACCCGCATCAAGAGGCTCTTTAGTTCCTCTTCACTTTCTGCCATGAGAGCTGCCACTTGGAGAAACCCTGCCTGCCCGCAGCCAGGCAGAGGTGGGGCACGACGGGTGGAGCGGCCCTGCCTGCAAATGCTGGGCTGGTGCCAAGGCGGCCTCTTCAAAAAGCCCCAGTCCTGCCATGCATGCCAGCCCTTGGGGTACGTTTGGGCCCAAGCATAAGCAGGAGAATTTCTCACCTTCCAGAAAAGTCACTCCCCCCCCCCCAAAAGGTGAGGGTAGCACTTGCCCGTCCCAAATCACTGCTTTTTGGTTTGTGGTTATCCTGACCCCCCTCCCGGAGCAGCCACGGAGCCTGCAGCCTCCTGGGGCTTCGCCATGTCAGGCAAGCGCTGGCCCCAGCGGTGCTGAGATCGTGTTCCCCCCCCCCCCCGCCCAGGGCCCCCCCCATTTAGCCTTAACGGCGCAGCAGGAAGCTCTTGCTTGGGGGAGCGTCCTAGAGGAAGCCCCCAGGCCCAATTCGTGGCAACTGGCCACAAAGGGTGGCCCTCCGGGTCCAGGCGACGCCAGGTGTGGTGGGCGCAGGAGTGGGGGGCACGTGCGGGGGGAGCAGCAGTCACTCAAGCCAGCCAGCCAAGGAGGGGTGAGTGGCAAGGTTACGGAAGAACTTCGGAGGGGCCTCGCTGGGTCCAGCCCATGGCCAGCCCGGCCCAGCCCCACATTCACAGGGTGGCGAGCCGGCTGCCCACAGGGCCCCCCAGCAGGAAGGGGGCAAGAACTCCCCAGCCCCCGGGACATGCAGGCTGAGTGAACTGGAAAACAAAACGATTGCTTTTAATTCCCCAGCGTTTGCTGGGAAAAAATGTACTTTTCTTCTCCATTGCAGCGGCCAAATGCTCCCACTGTGGAGGAGCCAGCGCAATGAGCCAGGTGCCCGTGGCCGTGCGGGGTCTCGGGTCAGGCAGGGGCTTGGTGCAGTGGGGGGCTTCCCCGCCAGCCCACACAGCCCCCCTCCAGCAGAGAGCTGTGCGCCAGGCGGTGGCGAGGCCGCCCTCTGCTGGCCACAGGCGCTTCGGCAGCAGCCGCCTGGGCGGCTCTCGCACAAGGCGAGGCCGGCAGCCAGGCAAACGGCAGCCCTTGAGCGGCCCCCAGGCTGCAGGGGCGCAGGGGCAGCGCTCTGGACTGCCAGCCCTGAGCTGGGCAGTCTGCAACGCCTGGAGCGGCCCACGGGGCCCTGTGCGTTGCCCCGTCAATCCGCGCAAGGGCCGGGTGAGGCGGCGCTCTTGCTGCAGCTCTTCTCCCAGTTTGCGGAATGAGAGGTGGGGCTGCTCACCGCAAGGGGCAAACATGGAGCGTGCCCCCGCACCCCAGGCTGACGCTCCCGGCCAGCCCTGCGAGCGGCTCGGCCGGCCAGACCCAGCAGCCCATCCCCGCGGCCGTGCGGTGTGCGAGCCGCAGCCTTGCGCTCCCGTCCCCGTCCAACGCCGGACGGCGGAGGGCTCTGGCGCTGCAGAGCGTGCGGCCTCCGAGTGAACATTCTCTTTCCTGTTTTCTATAAACTGGATTTTATTCTGATGCAAAACTTTCAAGATAAAAAATAAATAACATTTCAATTCTACTATTTTAGATATTAATCTATTTCTATGCAAATAAATATCAGAATTGCCATCTTTTCATGTTGCCTTTTAAAAATAAATGAAGGAAGCACTGTGAGCGGCCTGGGCCGCCGCGTTTCGCCTGGCCTGAAGAACCTGCGACCCGCTGGTGACGACCTGGGCAGGGGGCGGGAGCCTGCCCCCTCCCCAAAGCCAGAGCACGATCCGGCAGGGCAGCGCCAGGCCCACCCGGGGCCGGAGGGCCTTCCTCCTGGATCAGGGCCGGGGCTTGCAGCCCTACTGGGACTGGCCGCATCCCTCCCCCTCAGCTGCTCACGGCCCAGCCCTGCTTCCTCCCTGGGGAGCCCAGGGCAGAGGGACCTGGCGAACTGGCGCATCGGCCCCTGCAGGACACACTGCCTTCTGGTTTTGCAACTGGCGCATCGGCCCCTGCAGGACACACTGCCTTCTGGTTTTGCAAGTCACAGAATTTATGCATGGCCTACACGTAACCCAGGCAGGGTGCCGTCAGATGCATGCGCCCCCAAGGGTACCCCACCATCTGGCTGCCCCCCCATTTCCCTTTTTGAAAAATTCACCCAAATGGATCCGTTTTGGTATTCTGACACCCGCAAAGCCACACAGTTTCCTCGGCCCAAACGGGGCGCTTCTCTGAGCAACGTTTGGGGGGCTTTGCTGGTCCCGGTCCGGGTCCCGATCCCAGCAGTGATGCAGACGAGCTCCAGGTGGCCTTTTCCTTTCCGCTCTGCTTTCACGAGGGCAGCTGTGGAGGGGAAGCAAAGCTGCGGGAGAGCTTTGCCACGGGGGAGGCCCTTCCCCACCCCAGAGAGCACCTCGGAGTTCGGCGTGCCGCCTCCCAGCCCAGCATCTGACTTCGCTGCCCACCCCCAAGAGTCAAGGGAACCACAAAGCTGGAGGAGCGCACACTCCTGGCAGCCGTCTGAAGACAGGCGAGGAAGGTGGCTTGGGCGAGGGCGTCCCCACAGCACTAGAGAAGAGACGGTGACTGCAGGGGGTGCCTGTCCACTGCCCCCGGCTTCCTGGGCAGCCTGTGCAGCACACGTGTCCCTCGGAACGGCCGTCTGCTTAAAAACGTGCCCCGTGAATGTGACAGCAGCCCCTAACCCCGGCAGATCCCACAGCCCCCCCACCTGCCAGTTTTGTCTGGGGAGCCGGTTGCTGACGCTGTGTGCCTGGGAGGGGGGGAGCCGCATCTGTGAGCGGGACGCCCCCGGAGCCTAGACCTCGATGTCCTCGTCGTCCTCGTCACTGTCCTGCCCTTCCGATCGCCGGGGGGGTGTCGCGGGCCTCACCCCCAGCTGCGAGAGCTTTGCCGCCTTGTGCTCCAGGCTCTGCTTCCGCCACTTGATGCGCCGGTTTTGGAACCAGACTTTCACCTGTGCGGCAGGAGACAGAGGAGAAGGCCGTCACCAACGCAGCCTGCGGGGCTGCCCAGCCGCTGTGCCCCCGGCTGCCGGGACCCCTCCTCGGGCTTGGCCACACCGCCGTTCCTGCTCTGGGGGATCCCGCCTGTGCCGCTCCCCGCTGTGCCATCGTAAGGTAACCCGTCCTGCTGTGAGGGCATGCAGAGGGCAAGTTTCTAGACCTCACTGTGTGGGGGAAGTGCAGGCTGCCACTGCTGACCAAGAGGTCCCCTGCACACATCCTGTTCTCGCACGGCTCCCCGTGGGGCTTCAGTGGGGCTCGTGTGGGAGGGATTTTTCCAAGCAGACAGAACAAGACAGCACTGGTGGAGTACAAACCTTCAGGCCTGGCTGGTGGGGGGGGGGCAGGAAATGCAAAGGGCTTGCCCTGTGCTGGGTGCCAGTCCAGAACGCCCGTCGGTTCCTTGAGGGGGAGGGGAGGCCTGAGGCAAGCTGGCAAGAGGCGCCCCTGGTGCACGAAGGTGCGTCCGTGCGCTCACATGCCTTCGCCCCCTCGCCCCACTCCGGAGCAGGCGGAGTGATGGGCGCCCAGCCAGGATTCGTAAGCCCTGCCAGGCCTGCCCCGGGTCTGGCTTCGCTCGCTCGGGGGACAGCCGAGGGACCCGGCCAGGCACGGACGCTCTGGCCACAGAAGTCGCCTTTGGCCCGTCTGATGAGACGTACGCTTTGGAGTGCATCTAATCCTTCCAGGCACAATGGCCAGAAAGGAGATTTTAAGGACTGGGCCTGGGAGGAGCGGGAATACTGCGCTGAATGCCAAATTCCGCATACCTTACACGGCCTCGTGGGTCCCAGTGCCTGCAGGGCCTCAACTGCGCTGGGGAACCTTGGTCCACACAGCCCTAGTGGTGCTGGCACTGACTGGCAGCTGCCGCTCTCCAGGGATTCTTCCTCGCCTGCCCAGGATGCAGACGCAGTCGCGGCTCAGTCCTGAGCCTTCCACCGCAAAGCTGGGGCTCCCCTGTGGACTGCGCCCTCCGCAGCTTCGCCCCCCCCCCATCTGCCACCCCACAGATGCCAGCCCTGCTGCCCCAGGCCTTCTGCAGCACCGCCCGGCCACAGGGGCCACACCGAGTGGCTGGAATGCTTTTGCTCATCACAAGCAATCTCTCAAAGTAGATCCAATTCCAGTGTTTTTATGCTACTCTTTGGGGAAGTCGAGCGCCAAAGAACTGAGGCCTCTGAATTGTGGTGCTGGTGGAGACTCCTGCGAGTCCCTTGGACCACAAGGCGATCAAACCGGTCAGTCCTAGAGGAGATCAACCCCAACTGCTCTTTTGCAGGCCAGATGCTGAAGATGAAACTCAAATACTTTGGCCACCTAATGAGAAGGAAGGACTCCCTGGAGAAGAGCCTGATGCTGGGAAGGATTGAGGGCAAGAGAAGAAGGGGGCGGCAGAGGAGGAGGGGGCTGGATGAAGGCACTGAAGCAGTCGGCGTGAGCTTGGGGGGACTCTGGGGGATGGTGGAGGGCAGGAGGGCCTGGAGGAGTGCAGTCCATGGGGTCGCGATGGGGTGGATGCGACTTTGCGACCGGCAACAACAACAATGCTCCTCTTGGGCAAAAAGCTCCGGAAGCAGTTCACAACCAGCCAAGCAAGACAGCCCCCGCCTAGACTCACAACCTCACAAGACACCAGAAGAAGGGCAGGGGCGGCACGAGGAACGAGCGGAACACGCTCGCCTTTCCAGCAGGCCGCCACACAGCCGGCCTCCCGTCCCCGCTCGGTGCCGCAGCCGGCTGGCAAGGACAAGGGCAGCGGAGGCACAGGCCGGCGGATCAGCTCTGCCACGGCCTCGCCCCGAAAGGAAAGGGGCAGGCCGTCTGCGCCTCCCCACGGCCTCTGCCCCAGGGGCCGTGCAGCGCTGGGCGTGGGCTCGTGGGCCGCTGCTCACCTGGGTCTCTGTGAGGTGCAGGGTGGCGGCCAGGTCCACGCGCTCGGTGCCCACCATGTACTGCTGCTTGAGGAACTCCTTCTCCAGGCGCTCCAGCTGATCCGGGGTAAAGACGGTGCGGACGCGCTTCATCTTGCAGGGGCCCCCAGACCGCCACGCGAAGGGGCCCCCCAGGGGAGTGGCACCGGCGCAGTGGGACACCTCCAGTCCTGGCAGAACACAGAAGGCCTCGTCAGACGCAGCCCAGAGGGTGCAGCCCCAGCCAAAGGGGCCCAAGCTGCAGATGGCAAGGCGGCCTTCGACTGGGAACCCTCCGGAGCGTGGGGGCATTAATTGCCCGCAGCCCCAGCAGGCTGGCCAGTGGCCGGGCGGGGGGGGCAGAGCCTTGGGCGTGCCGAAGTTCAGCGGCCCTGGTTCAAAATGCAAATGCCGAAGAGCCTTGCGGGAACAGCCTTTGTCCTGCTGTCCAGCTCGGCACGTAAATACGCAGGCCGCTGCCGGGAAATCCGCCCAGCACAACCAGGTTTGGCTTCCAAAGGGAAGCTCCTCAGAGAAGGGGAGTTAAAAGATCAAGCACATCAGACGTCTCCAAGACACCTGGAGGCTCTTTAGGCCACCCTGAAGTGTGGCTGGAATCTCCCCCTGGGAAGGCACCCACCCCCCACAAGGATGCCAGCATGGCATCGCAGCGGGGACGAAGGATGCCCCAGTGGCTCCTGTAGTATGTTTGCTGTGTGTTTCTTGTCTGTTTCGACTGCCTGTTGCAAACTGCCCAGCGCACACAGGCCGTGGGGCAGCACGGGAATGAAATAAATGATACAGGTGCAATACAGGCTTCCTGCAGCAGGTGTGGGGAGCCTCTTACCCCAGGGGTTCCCCGTCTGGTCCCATCTAGGGTGCAACTGCTCCAAACACAGAAACAGAGCGAGACAGAAGGGGCCTCCCGGGCCATCTAGTCTGACCTCCGGCACCAGCCGGCTCCGCAAAAGAGGCAAAGTGCGTTCAGGGGGAGGAACGGGGAGGAGGCCTGCCACGGCCGGAGCACCTTCCCCCCGCTGTGAGCACAGCTGGCGCTCCAGCCTCTGGGAGCCTGGAACAGCCCTCGCGGGCCCTGCGTTGGGACAGCGGGCGGGCCGGCCCCGCGGGAGTCTTTCTTCCCCGCTCTTAGGGAAGCAGCTCCCACAGGGCCCAGGACACTTCCAGGCAGGGCGTGCAGCAAGATGGCCACAGAGACGAGCTGGAGAACTAGGAGATCCCACTGCAAAATCCGGGCTTCCAAACTCACCCCGCTTGCCAGTGCATCCCTTTGCAAACCCCCTTCGCAGCTTCTGAAAAATGTTCGCCCACATTTTACAAGTACAAACATAGGGCACGATCCACGCACAAGGCTGGACTCCTGGAGCACTTACTGGCGAAGAAGCCTCATGCAAAGCAAGCAGACTAACTTCCAGGTAGCAGAACCCCCTTTGAATCCCACAGGTTCCAGCAGGCACATAAAGCACACGCTCACTTTCAGGCCAATACCTGCAGACCGACTCTGACGTGACTGCTCAGCCACGCTGTCCACCTAGGCACAAGCCCGGCATGGGGAAGCTCTCTGAAAGGGGGCGCCGTGGGGGACCGGTGGATGCATGGAGCCCTCAACTCCCGGCCTGCCCCAGGTCGCAGGCCCTGGGTCTTACTCTGCCTCAGCACCCACAGGATGGTGCCCCTAACGATTTATAAATTCCTCAAACGTGTTAAAATGAGAATTCAATTCTCCAAATGCATCGTACGTGCCATCCCTTACAGAGGCACTCAAGCCCAAGGGGATCATAAAGATGTCGAGCTGCCCAGAAAGCTCCCAAGGAGGGGCAGGCCGTGTTGCAGACGAGCCCCACAAATCTGCCTTATGGCTGGAACCTCCCAGCACGGCTGAGACGCAACACAGCACCTGTGCAGCACTAATTTTTACAACGTGGTCACGGCAGGGGCAGATCTGGGGAATCAAAGGCCGGCGAGCTTAACGTCTGTTCTGGGTAAATCGACTGAAGGAAGCGTTGCTAAAGATAGCATCAGCACGCACACAGAGAGACAAGCTCTGCCGGAGCAGAATCAGCATGGCTTCCACAAGGGGAAGTCCAGTCCCGTTAACCTGTGGAGTTCTTTGAGTGTCAATGAGCGCATGGACGAGGCGATCCTGCACATGTGGTTTACCTCACCTTCCAAAAGGCTTTTGACAAAGTCCCTCACCAAAAGTCCCCCAGCAAATTTAGCAATTGTGGGTAAGAGGGAAGGACCAGTTTTGGAGCAGCAACTGATTAAAGAAGAAAAAGCAGACTAGGAATAAATGGTAATTTCTCCTGACGGAGGGTTGTGGGTAACCTGCAGGGTCCCACAGGGATCTGTATTAAGAACAATGCTTTTTCACGTATTCCTAAAGGATGTGGCTTTATTTATGTATGGTATTTAAATCCCGCCTTTCGCGTCAGTCCCGCTTGGTGAGGTCAGTTGGGCTGAGAGCCTGTAAGTGGCCTGTATCCCCACAGCGAGCTTCATGGCTGAGCGGGGCCTGGGCCCCCAGCCACCGGGACCCCACCCCACACTGCGCTGGGCTGCATTAGGAGCCAGAAGTGAGGGGCAGTCTCCTGGTGACACGAAACGGTCAGGGTGGCTAAAACTGGAAGGGGTTGTGAGGGAGTCCAAGGATCTCCCCGTGCTGCCAAAAGGGGCACCCAGTGCCAAAGGGGCTTCGGGGCAAGCAAGCGCAAAGCCATGCCTGTCAGGGCAAGAGAAATCCCACCCACACGCATCGGCTGGGGGGCTCTGTGCTGGCAGTGCCCGGGCAAGAGGCGGCCAGCGGGTGAGGACGCCGGCCCGGCACACAGGCGCCAGGGAAGGCGCTCTGCGCCAGGCACGCTTGGAAGCAGAACTGATCACCGTCCTGCTGGGGGAAGCCTGCGGGCAGCTGGTCGGCCACTCTCCGGACACGGCCTGAGCCAGCCTGGCCTTCTGCAGCCCTTCCCTGCACTCGCATCCCCCGAGGGATGCAAGCCACGCTGCCTGGCGCTTTTGTGGGAAGCAGGCGAGAGAGAGCCCGCCGCATACGTGCGGCAAGGAGGCCGGGCACCGCAGCGCAGGACACGCAGCACTTCCGGAACGGCTAAAGCCGGGGCCATTTTTCCCGCAGAAAATGTGTCAATGAAAAAGGGAGGCTTTTGCTACCGCTGCACCTCATGCCCCTCTGCGCTCACTCTGTTGCTTCGGGCAGCCCCCCACCCCCGTGCCCTGCTGCGCTCCAGGCGCCCAGAGCACTCCCTGCCCAGCCTCAAGCAGCCCATGCTTGGAAAAGCGTGGACCTGTAGTCCAAAACCAGCAGCTTCCATGTTCCCCAGCTGTGTAACTTGGCAGCCTCATAACTGTCATCAAATTGTTTAAAGTAGGCAGTTTGGAGCCACTGTCGAAATAAAGGATATTGTTTAATGTAATATACAAGGCACAATAAGTTTATGAGCAAACCAAGTTATAGCGAGGAAATGTTCTTGCTTTCTGGCTGGCTGGAGGGAATCCAGCAAGTGGTCCCTGAAACAGCAGCCAGGAAGCAGGAAGAGCTGGAGGCGGGGGGCAGGTGCGCAGCATCCGTTGGGTGGGACGGCGGGGGGCCGAGGGAAATCCAGCAGCAAGAGAAGCAGCCGGTGCCATTCAGCGGGCAAAACCCCGTTTCAGGAACACTCCGCAGCCCGACTGAATCCAACCCATCTTCTGAATGGCGAGGCTTGGTCGGCTCCTGCACAGCGCTTGCCACGGCACTTTCCGCCGCGCCGGCCCGGCCCAGGAGGCGGACCACTGAGAGCCTGCGGCCGGGGGTCGGTGCCGCTGAAGGCGCGACGCCTGGGGCAGCGTGTCCGGGCAGGGGGCCTACGGCGCCGGCAGTGCGTGCCTCTGGCCCACGCAGAGCCTCCGAAGGAGGAAGGGTGCGGAGGCGCAGCTGAGCGCATCGCCTGCCCCCAAAGGGACCGCCCCGCCCGCGAGCGGCCCTCCACGCCAGGCCCCCTGCCGGCCTCCGGCTGCGCTTGCGAGCGGGCCGCTCGCCCGCTCCAGGGCCACGTCGCGCGCTCAGGCCTGCTTACCGTCGCCCGGTCTCCGCCACACGAGCCGGTCCGCAGAGGCGCGCTGCCTGCCTGGTCCGGAGGGCGGCGGGCCGGCCCCGCATCGCCTGCGCCTCGACGCGCTCCGGCCGCCCGGCTCGCTCGGGGAAGGAGCCCGCGCGCAGGGGGCAGCCCTGGCCGGCCGCGTCTTTTCCGCCTCCGCGCCCCAAACGGTGCCTACCTGAGCCGGAGCCCACGCCCACGCCCACGCCGCGCGGCCGCCACAGACGCGCGGAGGGCCGGAACGGCCGCCTGTTCCCTTCTTGCCCGCGGAACGCGGTCCGCACGCAGGAAGCTGAGCGCGACGGGGCTCCCGGGCGCCTCCCGAGAAGCGGGCGGCGCGGTAACGCCGAAGTCCCGGGAAAGACGCCCGCGCAGGGCAGAATCAGGTGCAGAAAAGCTCCCCGGAGGCTGCCGAGCGCCCCCGCGGCACTGGGGAGCTCCGAAGGGGGTCGCCTCCAGCCTTCCCTCCGGGGCTCGTTTTGGCTCCGTTCCACTTCCTCGGGGACGGCGGCGCGCGACGCCTCGTTCCCCGCACCGGCGGGAAGCGGCCACGGTGCGAGGCCACAAAGATGCCCTGGCGCCTCCGCCGCCGCGCCCCCCGCCGCCCGCGCTCTCACCTGGCCTCGTGCAGCCCGGGCGGGCGCAGGCGCGCGGCGCCGGCGAGAGGAGCGCGGGCGGCGGCGGCTCCGCCAGGTAGACGGCCGGGAACGGCAGCGCGCCCGCGGCGCAACCGAAGCGCAGGACGGGCGTCGAGGGGGCGGCGCCGGGCCAGGCGCCGAGCACGTGCGGGAGCCGTCGGGGCGGCTCGCTGGCGGCCAGCAGGGACTCGAT
>NW_025335568.1:608811-622724 GCF_004798865.1 Varanus komodoensis | reverse complement strand
GGGGGAAAGCGGAGCCTGGAGGCCGGCCGCTCTGCCGCCCCCCCGAAGGCTGCGGCGCGGACGGAGCGACGTCGGGCGGGCGGCTCCCGGGTCGCTGTGGCTGCGGCGGCTCCGAAGAGCAGCGGCCGGCTCGCTTCCTCCCTGCGAGCCGTTGAACCCTCGGCGGCGGGCGGTCCGAAGCTCGCGGGGCCCTCGGACAAGCCGTGAGCCCCCCGGCGCGGTCGTCACCGGCTGCTGCTCGCTCGCTCGCTCGCTCGGAGTGCCGAGGCGGAAGCGAAGGGGCCGCGGTGCCTCCGGACGGGCCGCGCACGAGCCCGCGCAGTGCAGGGAGGGGCCGCTCGGCCGTGCCCCCGTCGGCGCCCGCGGCTTGGGATCCTCGCCCTCGCTTCCCTTCGCGTCCTCACGGCCATCCTGTTGTCTCCTGCCGAAGCAGCACTTAGACTGGCGGCTCCTCGGGGCAGCAACCTACCTGCTCACCTCCACCCCACTCTCCCGGCCCTTTCCGTTCCGGCGTTGCAGGGTGGCCGGGCGCGCTCCAGCGAGGAGGGCGCAGAGGAGTGCACCGCGGTCGGACGCATGCCAAGCGGGGAGGAAAGCCCGCCTCGACGTGCCACTGGGGGGGACCGTGGAGGGGGCTCCAGCGGGAGACTGAACGGCCCCCGCCCCGGATCTGGGGTGCTGTGCTCTGGAGGGCATGACAGAGTCCGCTGCTGAGGAGCCCCGGTTTGCACGCACGGTTCTGTTTGCTGGTGGCATATGTACACCCCACAAAACCCGGAGCTCTCTAGAAGGTTCGTGAGAACGGAAGCTGTAAAAAAGAGCGTGGCGAAATCGTTATGCGGAGCCTTAGCCATCCAAAAACAAAGTGAAACACAGTCACCCTTTAAAATGATGGCAAGGGTTTCTAAAGCAACAAAACCAAAGAGAGCAATCGCCTGGCCGGGCACGGTTTCCTCATATCGCAGCCGGGGGCCTTTCTGGTAGAAGCCCCCCCCCCCCGCGGGCCCTGCCCCTGCCCAGCCCGCTCTGCCTGGTCACAGGGATGAGGGTGGTGAGGAGCCTGTACCAGGAGACCTGCCTGGAGGGCACTGGGGTGAGCAGGTGGCAGCTGAGGGGGGGCTCAGCCAGTTGCCCCCACTGGGGTGAAGCCGCTAGGGCCGGGCGCCCCGTTCCGCCTGCCAGATGTGCACAAAGGCTTCTTTCAGTATTAATCGAACATCCCCGCAAGTTACAGCATTCGACCGAATGAAGCACAAATGCATGTACTGAGTGCTGTAGGAGCGGCGCTCTGCACATGCTCGGTGCATTTTCATGCTTGCTATTTGTTTTTGTATCCATTCAATAGCAAACGTTCTCGGGCTGTTTTACAAAAGCTAAAGCAAAAGCACCCGGGGCAGTTCTCTCTTCCCAGGCATTCCAGGCTCTGGCGCGGAACGCAGCCCTTCCTTGCCGTGGGCCCTGGAGGATGCCGGCCGACTGCGAGCTCCGGCGAGAGCCGGGTCCCCGTGCGGGAGCGGCATTCTCCAGGGGGGCTTGTCGGGAGGGAGAGGCTCCTGGCTGGGACATGTGGCCCCAGCAGGGCGGGCAAGATGCCCAGGCCAGCGGGCCAAGCGGGGTGGCAGAAGCTGCACAGTCCTTGCTCGCGGGCCGGTCTCAGGCCAAGAAGCAGAAACGGAGCTGGGGCAGACGGGCAGGGGCTGCCTTGGGGGGAGTGAGCAGCGGCCCCCACCCCCTTGGGACACCCAGAATAGGCCTGGGGCTGGTCGACAGGGCAGAGGACGGCGACAGATGTATATTTTGCCGAGTGCAGGTGCATCCCGCCCTCTGGCCCCTTCTCAGCAAGGCGACTGCGGGGCCAATAGGAGGCAAGGCATGACTGGTGTGCAGCGCGTGACGCGTGGCCTGGGAGAAGGTTTCACCCGCTCCTCATTCTAGGAGGACCTGCAGCAGGCCGCCTCCCGGAGCCCGGAGCAGGCAAGCGGAACCCGCCTGCGCAGGGGCCATCCTGCTGGAGGCCCTGCCAGTGCCCAGGGGAGGCAGTGTCTGGACTGGGTGAGGGCCAGCCACGCAAGGCAAGGCTCCACCCCGGCAAGATGAAGGTGCTGCTGGGAGTGGTCGTCTGCTGGGTGACACTCGGCCTGTCCTGGATGAGGCTACGGGACGAGGTCCCTGCTGTGGGGGAGCTCCTGGCCCAGAGCTTTCACCTGAGTCGCAGGTGGGCTCAGGGGCACGGAGCACCTCTTGGCAGCTTGAGCTGAGGCACCCACTGCGCCCCGACCTGGAGTGACGGAGCCTCGCTGCAGCCGTCTGCACCCTGCCAGCTCCCCGTTTGGACTGCTGCGCTGCGCTGCACGTGGGGCTGCCCTGGAAAGCAGTCGGGAGTGTCCGGCCAATTCAAAATGAGGCAGCAAAGCTGAGAACGGGCTGGAGCACGTGATGGCAGTCCTCTCCCAGCTGCGTTGGTTGCCCATTGAAGTCGGGCATGATTCAGAGTGCGAGTGCTAAAACACAGAAGCAGTGCGAGTCAGAAGGGGTCTCCCGGGCCATCTAGTCTGACCCCCGGCACCAGCCGGCTCCGCTCACGACATGCCCACCAGATTAACATTCATCGTCCCAGATGGTTTGGGGCCAAGTTTGCTGAAGGAACGGCTCAGCCCATAAGTACCTACCCAGGCCTGGACCTGAGACCATCTTCTGGAGTCTTTCTCAGGAAGCCCCCTCCACAGGAAGAAAAAGTGGTGGCTACCAGAAGGGCTTTTTTGGTTGTGGCAACCCAGCTATGGAACCGGCTTCTCCAAGAGGTGTGCCTGGCGCTTACTCCTTACGATGTTTTGGCACTGGATAAATACCTTTTTACTTGTCCAGTGTTTTAATATGATCTGAATAATATGAACATATGATCTGGCCAGGGCAACTTCTTCTTCCTTCTCTTTCTCCTATATTTTTATTTACTTATTTTATACTGATAATTTTAATTTTATATTTGTAACTCAGTGTATGTTTTGTATTTTTGTATTTAATGGTAATTTATTATGTTCTATTGTATTTCAATGTATTTTATTGTGTTGTAAGCTGCCCCGAGGTTTCGGCAAGGGGTGGCATAGAAATGTTATAATAATAATAATAATAATAATAATAATAATAATAATAATAGTTCACTTTTATTCTCAACTTTTATGCTGCATTTCGTCTTGTCTTGCACCGGGACCTCTGGACCGAAGAGATCGCGGCTGCTGTGGGCCTTTTGCCACTGTTCTCTTTGGGGTCCTGGGTTTATTGCTTGGTTATTATGGAGTGTTTGCTTCTTGTTATGTGTTCTTTTAACTTTTTGAACCACCCAGAGAGCCTTGTGGGCATTGGGTGGCATAGAAGTGAAGTGAAGTGAAGTGCATGAATCCAGCCTGGAAGGCCTGCTGGGGGTTGTGGCTGTGGAGGCTCAGCTCCCCTGTTTTACTGGGGAGGGGGCACAGCTGGCCCTGCTGTTAGGAGAGGGGGTGGTCCCCTCCCTGCAGTGGCTGTTTCTGGGGGTCTCGAAAGGGCTGTGGGACGCCCATGATCGATGCTGCCGTGTTTGTGCCGTCTGGGCCGGGGAGAGGCGCTTCCAGGAGCTTTGCCTTTGGCCACCTCGGACAGGATGCTGTGGGTCAGGGAGTGGCGTTCGCTGCCCTGCCGTCCTCTGGGGGCTGCCTGGAGCCCTCCAGCCTGTTCCCACCTAGAGGGGAGCTTGATTTAGGGACAGGCGGTGCTGCTTTATCCAGGGTCTGTCTAGCCAGCGCCTGGCCAGCCTCACCCAGGATTGTCAGCTCAGCTGGCCACGGAAGAGGCACGCAGGCGGAATCGCACCCGGAGGGGCACTCGTGCCCACCAGAGCCACTTTGGAAAGGGTGAGTGCCGCCCCCCCGCTTCTCGCCTGCCTGACCCCGGAAAGGGCCCCCACCCACACGTGCCCCGGCAGCCTCCAGCGGTGGCCAGACAGCCGCGGGTCAAGCGTGCTGGCGGATCTGTGTGGCAGCCTCTTCCTGGGACGGGCAGCGGCAAAGTCTCGGGTCAGGCCTGCCCCTTCCGTGCAGCACCGTGGGAGGAAATGCCTCCACAGCCCCCCCCCACCCCGTGGCATGGAAGCGCTGCGGCCCTTTCCCCATGGGGAGGATGGGAGCGGGGCCGGCCGGGTGCGAAATTTCTCAGGGCAAAGACGCGCAATGAGGTCTGCGGGGGGCCTCGTGCGTGCGGGGGGGGGGGCAGTTGGCTGCAGGAGCTTTTGTATGACCAGGATTGTAAATGCGGGCGCTCCTCCCTCCCGCTCGCTCTCCTCAGTGGGGAACCCTCTCCCTCTAATAGTCATTAGCATCAATTAGAAACCTTTGAAGTGGCCAGCAAGCTTTGTCCTCGGGCAGAAAAGGAGTCCCCCTTTCAGGCAGCCCATAATAATAACATCTGGAGCGGGGAGGGAGCCTCGTCCCCCGCCGCCTTTCATCTCTGCTCAAGGTGCTTGGAATGTTAATGCGGCTGCTCTTTAATAGAGTCACCAGGAAATGCTTTTCGGGGCCGGGCGGGGGCGCGGGGGGCGCGGGCCGTGGCGTATAAAGGCGGGCCGGGGGCGCGGAGCGAGGCCCCGCCCGCGTCTCTTTCCGACGGGGAGGCGGGGGGGGGGCGTCCTTCCTCCCTCGTGGGCGTGCCCGCGCCCGCCAACAGGTGGGCCGGGAGGGGGGGGCGCCCCTCGCCCTCCAGGAAGCTCCGCACCGCCGGCCCGGCCCGGCCGAGGGGCCTCGCTGGCTGGTGTGAGATTTCCCGAGTCATTACCAGGGGTGAAAACCCGCAGCCCCTAAGCAGGGCCCATTAGCCAGGCACACGGCGCTAATGGGGGGCAGAGGGGCTCGCTAATCGGCCCAGGAGGAGGGTGGGGCGGCGGGCAGGGCAGGGCAGGGCAGGGGCAGCCCTCTCGCCCCGGGGCAGAGAGCTGCAGGCGGGTGCGGCCCAAAGGGCAGCTTTTCCACCATGCAAGGGGCGGGACTCCAGCTCGGCATTCACTCCGTCCAGTGGCTTGAAGCACGTGCGTAAAATCTCAGGATAAGCAGCTGGCTTCTCCGATCTGCCCTCTCCCCCGTGCCCGAGGGCTGTGCCCGCCCTGTGGGTGGACAGACCTGGGCTCTAGCGGCAGCTCATTCACCGGAGCGGGGGGGGGGGCACCCCAAGGTGTTCTGGGCAGTCATGCAGCACCACTGCCTGCGGTCATGCAGTCCTAGAAGGGTAGAGGCGGAAGGGGCCAGAAGGCCATCGGGTCCACCTCCTGCTCAGGGCAGGACACTAAGTCACACCACCCCACTCGGGGGCTGCCCAGTCTCCCGGAGTGTCTCCCGTATGGAGAGCCCCCCACCTCTCCGGGCAGCTGGTGCCGCCGCCATGTGGCTCTGACCGTGAGGAAGCTTCTCCTGATGTCCAGCCTGAACCTGGGCTGTCACAGCTTGTCTTGATTATCCCGTGTCCTGCACTCCACTCGGGCATCAGTGAGGAGACATCCCGGCCTTCCTCTTTGTGACAGCCTTTGAGGCACTTGCAGAGGGATCTCATGCCCCCTCCCCCGAGTCTTCTCTTCTCAAGGCGGAACCTGCCCAGTTCTCTCAGCCTCTCCTCGTAGGGCAGCGTCTCCAAACTCTGGATCATTTTGCTGCCTTCCTCTAGAGCCTTTCTAGTTTTTCTGCTTATTTCTTAAATGTTGGTGCCCAGAACCGGACACAGTATTCCAGATGACTAGTGAGGAGCACAGGGGAACTGCTACTTCTCGTGATTTGGAAGTAATACTTCTGTTAATGCATCCCAAAAGAGCATTTGTCCTTTTGCAGCTGCATTGCATTGCTGGCTCCTGTTTAGCCTGTTGCCCACAATCACTCTGGGGTCTTTTCCTTCTTCAGTTCTGCTGAGCCACATGTTCCCCATCTTGTGTCAATGCCTTTGGTTTCTTTTTCCGAGGTGGAGGGCTTGGCGCTTGTCCCTGCGGAATCTCATTCTGCTGCTTTCAGCCCGGTCGGTGTTCAGATTTCTCAGGATTGCCCTGAATCTTCATTCTGTCTTCTGGGGTGTTCGCTATCCCCCCAGTTCTGTATTGCCTGCACATCTGACTACCTTTCCCTGCACTTTCAATGCGTAGCCTTGCAAGCCCCAGCGGAAGGGCTGCAGCCTGGGGCTGAGCCCCTGCCAACCACGCAGAAGCCGCTCTTCAGCCCTTGGCCTCTCTGGCAGGCATGGGCAGCCCGCCTGGAGAGGCACCGCCAGCCAGCCGGAGTGGGCTGCTCTGGCTGAAGGCCAACGGCCTCTTGGTCCTGCAGAGGGAACCACCGAGCGGTTGCGGACCCGGTGGGCAAAAGGCGTGCAGTGGAGAATGGGAAGGCCTCCCGTGCGGACGGTTTCCCGCTGCTCCGCAGGGAGGGCCTTCCCTGCTTGCAGGCAGATGTGCTCCGGGGCTGCAGTTCTGCGAGTTGCGGTTCTTCTCTCATCGTTGTGTTTTGCACTTTGCAGGGGATTATTTGCGTGTTTGAGAAGCTGCTTTGTGGTGTTTTTAATAAGCGGAAGAGCGGCCACAAAAGACGAACCTGGCTGCAGTGGCAACCCTTCACCGGTTGGGAGGGCATCCTGCAAGGGGGCGAGTGACTTGCGAGCCCAGCAGCCGCCCTTCCGTTGAGCTCGCACCCATCTGCAGGGGCCTTCTCTGAAGCGCCTGACCAGCCACGGGAGGCCACTGACACAGGCCCAGGGAGGGTCTCCCTCTGACCCGGCAGCAGCGGGCGACAGCCTGGCCTTCGCCCGGGGGCCGGCTGGCACTTCCTCTGTGCGGAGGGGTCCTGCCTGAGGCTGGCAGCCCAAGCAGTCCCGTGAGCTCGCGTGGCGCAGAAGCAAAGGGCTGGCTGCGGACACACCAGGCCCTGCCCAGCCACGAGCCACCGGCTGGGCTCCCTCACAGGGGTGTTCTGAGGACAGAACGCTGCTCGCGGGGGAAGGGCGGGCTGCGCTCGCCTGGCTTGCAAGTAGGTGCAGAAGGGGAAGGAAACGCTGCCGGCTTCCACCTGGCTTCCCCGCAGAGGCCGCGTGTGGCGCGGTGGGAGGCGGTGCGTGCGCACAGGGAGCGGCTCACCGGGAGGGCTGCCAGCCTCCGCCCAATTTTCTGCGCAGTGTTGGGAGGATAAATGGAGTCGTGGGGGCCGAGCTGGCCACCGTGGCTCCTGGAGGAAGAGCGCGCGGGACCGCGGTGGGTGCAGAGGCGATGCAGAGTGTGCAGCGGTGGATTAGGGGACTCCTCTGGCATCCAGGGCTGGAGAGCATTTGCTCTGGGTCACAAACGTCCCGGAGCAGCCGGAGCAGCGGCCTGGCCTGGCCTCCGCGGACGAAGGGCTGCATGAAGAGGCGCGTGGCCGAGCACCTTCCCGTCCGACGGGCCCCGTGCTCTTCGGGGCTCGCTCCCTCTCGGGTCTGTGCGTGAGGCTGAGGGCTGTCCTGCGTCGCTCGTTCACTCACCCGTCTCCCTGGGCTGCCACCCCATGTGCTCACTTGGGAAGAAGCCCTGTCGAACTGAGCAGGGCTTGCTGCGGGGCAGACGTGCCCAGGATGGTGCCCTTGGGCTTCTGTGACTGGCAGCGCTCATGCCGGGGGGGGGGCGGTTAAGTATGAGCAGCGACCCAAACGGTTCTGACTCTCGCTGCCACTTCTCGAGTTGTGCTGCCGTGAGAAAAGTGACACCCAGGGATTAAGCCCGCGGGGGAAGCTCAAGGCTCTGCCCCGGGCAGGAAAGGCCATTATTTTCCCAGGCCATCTTGCAAACAGGAATGGATTCCCTTGCAGGATGCTTGGGGTTATCAGGTGCTAATGAGAGGTGGGGGCGAGCCCTCTCGGCCCATCACCAGCCATCAGCCTCCACAATGCCCCATTGTCTGGCCCTGGCAGCGCGTCTGAGCCAGCCCGCGTTTGTGGATTGGCCGTCTGGGCGCGCAAGGCGGCGAGGCGAGGCGAGGCGAGGCGGGCCGGCTCCGCGCACCGGAGGGGCTGCAGCCAGCCAGAAGGCCAAGGGGCCACAACGCGCCGCAGCCAGTGCCCCCCCCCCGCTCTCCCTTCCCCCCCATGCCTTCTTCACTCCTCTTCTTTTGACCCTTCTTAATGGAGGCTTCCTCACAATCATGCCCCGAAGCGGAGGGTGGAGAAGAATTGGAGCTTTTCTTACATCGATAGCTGGTCTTTCCACACTTTTCCTGTCTTCCTCATCTAGCTCCCAACAGAGAAGTCAACTAATTTAACGTAATGATGGATATTGTGATGCCTTTCGTGTCACTGTCTTTCTGAGGCTACAGAGGGCAATGTGAGATTATTTTCTGTTTATTCATTTTTAGTATTTACTCACAGTATCAGAGTGGGGTGTACAAAATGTATTAAACCAAGAATTAAAATACAGAGGACCAAGAAATCCTAACATGACTAGGTATTAAAATCTGCAAATACTGATTAATGGAGTAGTAGTGGTGGTTTCCTTCTTTGCCACCCAATAGTTGAAGCTCTCTGAGCTCTTGATTCACATGCCATTTAAAACCAGGAGGAAGGGGCCAACTTCAGGTCTGCCCTTTCTTACCCCGTTTCAGTGGCCCACCTGAGCCAAAATCCTCCCAAAACCACCAAGCTGCCCGTCAGCCTCAGCACGCTTGGTTCCCACCAGTTTTCAACAAAAACAGCGGCCAGATAAACCACTGATTCTGCGTGCTTGCTTTCCTGCTTGCTTGGAAACGGCGGCACTCGCTCCTCAGCCGCTCTGGATGCCACAGCAAAGGCAGGAGTTCTTCCAGTGTTGGTTTTGCGACCGCCTGGTAAAGCAGGGAGAACTGAGGCTGGCGCTGATGGGCAAATGCGCAAGGAAGGCTTCCTCCTCTGGACGGGTTCAGTCCTCCCGGGCCCAGTGAACTGTGTCCTAGAGGAATGAGGAAACTGGCGGAAGAACTCTCCGGACCAGTATCCACTATCTCTGAAAAATCATGGCGGTTGGGTGACGTGCCGAATGACCAGAGGAGGGCAAGAGGAGTACCCTGGAAACTACAGACCAGTCAGTCTGACATCGGTCCCTGGGAAAATTCTGGAGGAGATTAGGAAGAAGTCAGTCTGCAGACACCTGGAGAACAATGCCGGGGTTACGAGGAGCTGACATGGATTCTTCAGGAACAAACCCTGCCAGACTAATCTGACCTCGTTTTTTCAAGTAACTGTGGGAATACTATGGACATCATATACCTTGACTTTAGCAAAACTGTGGCAAAATAGAAACATAGAAACAGAGCGAGTCAGAAGGGGTCTCCCGGGCCATCTAGTCTGACCTCTGGCACCAGCCGGCTCCGCTCACGACATGCCCACCATGTGGACGTCCTGTGAGCAAATGCCTGTGAGCAAATTGCTCCAGGTGGGCTGGGTGGAACAACTGCCAGGTGGATCCGCGGCTGGCCACAGACTCAAGGGCTGCTTCGCAGTAGCCGCTTCTCAGACTCGGGAGGGAGGGGTCACAAGCGGGGTACCGCAGGGCTCAGTCCTGGACCGAGAGCACTTCCACATTTTTATGAATGACTTGGATGATGCGGTGCAGGGAACGCTTATCAAATTTTCAAATAACACAAAATTGGGAGGGATAACTAATACCCTGGAAGACAGAAACAGCATTCAAAGTAATCCTGATAACTTGGAGTCCTGGGCTGAAAGCAACAGAATGAAATTCAACAGGGACAAATGCCAAGTTCTGCTCCTAGGAAAAAGGGACCAGTTGCATCGTTACGATGCATAACGCTGCTTGGCTCAACAATACTGCAAATGAGAAGGATCTTGGAATCGCAGATCACACGCCAAATGTGAGCCAGCAATGTGCTGCCGCTGCAAAAGAGGCAAATGCTGTTTTGGGCTGCGTTACCAGAGGTATTGTTTCCACATCTATTCTAGTACCAGTTCTCCTTCGCTCAGCACTGGTGAGGCCTCACCTGGAGTGTCCAGTTCTGGGCATTTTAGTTTAAGTAGGATACAGAGTAACTGGAAAAGGTTCAAAGGCAGGAAACAAACATGATTGGGGCACTGGAAACAAAGCCCATGGGGACAGAATGGAAGAACTGGGTGTGTTTCGCACTGAGAACAGGTAGCACCCTTCAAGTACCTGAGAGGTTGTCTCCGAGGGCCCCTCTGCAAATCGGGGGGTGCTGTGCTCCGTCTTCACTTCCCCTCCTGGACGTGCCGGCTCACCCTTCCAGCCCCTCAGTCTCGCTTCCACAGTTGCGGGTGGCTCTGCCCACCTCGTGGACGCATCCGGCACGGACTGACGGGGGTCCATGGTGAAGACCGGAATGCACACCAAACACAAGAGACACTGCCCCGGTTATTAAGCCAGGGAACCTCGGTCGAAGCGAGCCGGGACTCGCCCTGGACGTGAACGTGGCCAAGCAAGGCTGCCGTGGCTTGGGCCCTTCAAGAGTCCCTGGCGAGGCCGAGCATGTGGAGGAAGCTGGAAGCTGGCAAAGAGGAGGAGGTGGGGGGCCGATTCCACCAGGAAAGCCGCAGCCGTGCATTTACAGGAGCTGAGCTGGGCCAGCAGGAACCCGGATTCGTTCCTGCCTAGAGTCAGAGAGCAACCAGAATGGCGCCTCCACCAAACTGAACATGGAGGGAGGGTGGGCACCCGGCACCGTTCTCATGCCTGCGAGGCAGAGCCAAGCAGCAGCCTCTTGTTGGACATGCTTCTCTTTCAAGGGGGGGCATCGAGCCCAACCCACTTCCCGGGGGGGGGGCTGCTCTCCTCTTGATGCATTCATTTGGGAGGGGGAAATGCGCCATGAAGAAACAGAAACAGAGCAAGCCAAAAGGGGCCTCCCGGCCATCCAGTCTGGCCCCCGGCTCCAGCCGCTCTGCTCACGGCATGCCCGCCATGTGCCCGTCCATGTCCAGCCTGTCCTTGAGCTTCCTCCCGGGGGGCTTCAATGGTTCTGTGCAGCAAGCCGACGTGCGGCCCAGAACGCCAGCCCGGGCCTGTGCCACGGATCGCGTTCGCACGGCAGGCGAGCTGATGGGCCCGGGCCCGGCAGGGCCTCTGCATGACAGCGAGCACACGGTGCCGGGACCCCGACCCCGCCTCACGGTGCTCCAGCAGGCCTGGCCCCGCTCCGCCAGAGCCTGCCCGACTGCCAGGCGTCTACCTGCCACAGGGCACTACGCGTGGCCTCATGGGCGGCGGGCGTCACGGCGGCCATTTCGCCCCGGCCCCGCAGTGCAGGATCTGTCCCATAGCCCCTGGCAGGCAGGCGGCTGCCCATCCGCGGCTTTGACGCCCCAGCAAGAGAGCGGCCCTCCTGGGGCAGAGTCCGCTCCACTGCAGGCATGCCTCGCCACGCTCACGCTTCCCTGGAAGCCGCTTCCTTGGGATCCCCACCGGTTGGTTCCGTGCTGCCCCCTGGAGCGCCGGAGAACGGCCTGCCCCCGTCTGGTGCCGGCCCTCAGAGAGGGAGCTCCAGAGCCGCATGTGCGCCTCCCTCTTTCCGCTCTTCGCCCGGTCAAGCGCATGCAGCTCTTCCGTCTGTTCCTCCCCGGACCTGCTTTCCAGGCCCCTCGCCAGCCAGCCAGACGCCTCCTCTCGGCAGCTGGGAAGCGGCTGGATCCCGGTGCGGAGCCCGCGGTCCTCGTGGGAGAGCCCCAGCTCCGTCTTCGGCTACCCCAAGCAGAGCTAGGAAGCGCAGCGGAGGAGCAGCCGGGCCCTCTGCCTCCTCGCCCTCTGCCTCCTCGCCCCCACGCAAGGAAGCCGCGGTCGCTGTTGCCACCGTCGTCGTCGCTGGACTCATTTCTGTACGGCCCCACAGCTGAAGTGCTCTGGGCAGTTTACGATAATCCATAAAGCAAGGCACTAAAGCACCATGAAGTATCGTCGCATCAGAAATACTTGTGTGCCGAGCAATGAGGTGGGCCGAGCGAGTGGGACACCGCGGCAGGCTCCGTGTCCGGGGCTTCTGACGGACAGGCGGCACCTCGCTCGACAAGCGCTCGTGTCCTCCGGCTCACGGGCCCTGGCCGCTCTCGCCGAGGATTGTCCTGGCAGTGCGGTCCTGCGCGCCTGCCGTGCTTCAGCCTGCCGTCTGCGATCCCCAGTCTTCGCTCCATTTCGAGAGGGGCTGTTGCCTGGATAAACTTTATCTATCCGTGGAGACACCACTCTAATCTTTACTGACCCACCGGTCACCTTGCATTATCTACCAGCTTCAGCCTGTGGGCCTCAGCGCAGATGCGTCCTCTGCCACCCTGGGACAGCTAAACGACTGACATCCATCGCAACATCACAAGCACAATGCTTAACTCCCATGCAGCAATAAATTGAGGACCCCAGCTATTCTCCCAACATTTGACTTGGTTGACTGTGGATACCACTTGTCAATGGATACGAACATGGAGCATTTGGTCTACTTTTGCTGAAGATTATTTCTAATTCCTGGAAAGTCATAACGCATGCGTGCACACACAGAGATTGAGAGAGAGAGAGAGATTATATGCATACACTGAAATTACTATATTCACATTTATGTAGCTGCATTTTTGTCCCTCAGTCTTTGTTTTGTGGAAATTGTACAATAAAACGTAAAAAAAAAGGTTGTAAACTGCTGTGATTCGCAAGCTGTGACAAGGATCATCCCAGATGTGCTGACTCTCAACTCATTTCACTAATTACGATTGACATTAAAACATCGGCAATGACAGATTGCAACAAGTCACTGAAACTTTAGCCTTGACAGAAGGGGTGGATTTTCTTCCTAACAGAGAGGGGGCTGATAATCTTAGACCTGATCCCTTTAAAGAGGGAGGCATAGATAGTGCTGCCATTGTCCCTCTGGATGCTGAGAAGACCTTTGCCTTTTGTGGGGGCCGGGGTGGATTTAGTCTTGCAACACTGAGATACCGCTATTCTGGTAGAATTCTGAAATGAGCTAAAATTCTATAACATCCAGAGCTAGTGTTATAGCTTGTGGTTCTTTATTTCATTCATTCATTCATTGGCGAAAGCCCTAGACAGGGATGGCCACGTCCTCCCTTGATTCTTGATTATGTTTGGAATTCCTGGCATGTGCTATAAGGTAAAATAGTAGCATTCAAAGATTTCTGTATAACTGTGTAGAATTCACAATTATTCACTCTAGTGCTCTTTTACTACTCATTTTGGAACATCGCTAGTCATTTCTCACTTTGATGCGACTGACAGGTAATTTCAGTCAGTGATGAGGCCATGCACTTAACTTGCCCAAGTCTGGGTTCCTGTCTCTTGGAGAGACAATCCCCTGCAGTGCATTGGCAAAGGGGCATTGTGACACCCCCTCACATACCTGCATGTCACCAGCAGATCCCCTCTGAGTCTCCTCTTCTCCAGGCTGAAGAGGCCCAGTTCCCTCAGTCTCGCCTCATACGGCATCCCCTGCAAACCGGCCACCAACCTTGTGGCCCTTCACTGCACTGACTCCAACCTGGCTACATCTTTTCTGTAACGAGGGGCCCAAAACTGAGCACAATACTCCAGTTGCGGGCACACCAGAGTCGTGTAGAGTGGTAGTAACACCTCTCTCAATCTAGAAGCCACGCTTCTGGCTATGTGACCAAGGGTGGTGTTCGCCCTCTTGACCAGCGCATCACACGGCTGATTCACGTTCAGCCTGCAGTCAACCAGCACCCCGAGGTCCCTTTCACAAGCGCTGCTCTCCAGCCACTTGTCCCCTAACCTGTACTTATGACACCCATTCCTATGCCCCAAGTGCAAGACCTTTCACTTACCCACACTGAACGCCATCCTGTTGTCTCCTGCCCACTTCCATAGTCTGTCCAGATCCTTTTGGATCCGGAGTACCTGCTCCTCAGTTGTGGCCTCTGCTCCAGTTTTAGTGTCG
>NW_025335568.1:599596-608711 GCF_004798865.1 Varanus komodoensis | reverse complement strand
TTGTCCCCTAACCTGTACTTATGACACCCATTCCTATGCCCCAAGTGCAAGACCTTTCACTTACCCACACTGAACGCCATCCTGTTGTCTCCTGCCCACTTCCATAGTCTGTCCAGATCCTTTTGGATCCGGAGTACCTGCTCCTCAGTTGTGGCCACTGCTCCAGTTTTAGTGTCGTCTGCGAATTTGATCAGCAGACTGTTCACCCCTTCTTCCATGTCATTGATGAAAAGATTGAACAGGATCGGTCCCAGGACAGAGCCCTGGGGGACCCCGCTCGTCACCAGCCGCCATCCCGATGACTCCCCGCTAGTGGTGACCCTCTGCTTTCGGTCAGTCAGCCATGCCCTAATCCCTTGGACAGTGCATCGGTCTAACCCAAAACTCCTCAATTCCTCAACCGAAGCCATTCCCAGTCTTCCTATGAGTGCAAGAAGAGCGCTGGCGCTGGGTGAGGCCCGGCGAGTCTGTCTGGTCCGGAATCCTGCCCATGGAGCAGCCAACCCGCTGCACACAGAAGGCCGCACGCACGCGGGGCTCGAGGGCCAGAGCGGCTGCCCACCTGTCCCATGCGCGGGGGGGGGGGGGGGGGGACAGGGGACCCCAGCCCGGGGGGGTTCCGGCACATTTTTGGGGGGGGGGGGGGGGGGGGGGGGAATGGGCCGCCCTGCCCGGAGTCACCCACTTTGGGACAGGCGGGAAAAGCCCCCCCGCGTAGGGTCCTGCTGGCCCGGCCCCCCGAGCCCAGGGCAGTCGCGCCTCCGCCACAAGCACGCGCAGGCGCTTGGGGTGCGCGGGGATGCGGCGCAGCATGTCCTGGAGCGCAGAGCAGCCTCCCCGCAACTTTCTTTTAATTAATTGGGAACTATGAACAAATGGCATCCGTGGGGCCGGAGCAGAGCGGGGAGCGAGCGAGCGAGCGGAGCGGAGCCCATTCTCTTTTCCTGTCCAAATTGGGATGCTAATAACCGCGAGAGCCTCGGAGGGGATTCCCAGACTCCCCCTCCCGCTCGCGGAGGAGGATCAGAAACGGAGCGGACGAATCGCATCAGCGCTGCCTCGGAGGGTGCGCGGATTTGCCCACGAACAATGCCGTCCGCCGCCGCCGCCCTTAATCAGCGGCACAGCAAAGGGGCGGCGGGCGGGGGCGGGGGCGGCCGGGCATCGTTAAAGCCGCCACGGCTTTGTCTGCCCGGCTTTTGTCTCCCCTCCGTTTGATGCCCTGCGCCATTAGTCCTGCCCGGCTTATTAAATCAACAGACCCGGCCAGGGGCAGGGAGGGGGCAACGGGCCCGGCCCGGCCGAGCCCTCCAGGGGGACCACAGCAGGCCGGCCGCAGCCCCCACCGTCCCAGAGGGACCCGCCTGCAGCCCTGTGGAAAAGTTGGGTGGAAAAGTTGCAGCGTGGCAGCGGCCGCGGGGCGTGAGCTCCTGGAGCTGCGTCCGCCTGGCCGTGGGGTGCCGGCGACGCTGCTCTGTCTTCAGGGCCGCCAGGAATGCGGCTCCAGGAGCACCCCTTGCAAAGCGCTTTCCCCTGCTCATCGCATGCGCCAGTGCAGCTTGAGGAGCCCCCGGTGTGGGGCGAAGCATGTGGGGCCGCAGCGGCAAGCTGCCTTCCAGCCCTTGCCCCGCCATGGCGCCTCCGGGTGGCCCCGAGCCAGTTGCCAGCTCCCGGCGCGACTCCCTCGCGCGGCGGTTGGAGTGAGGGTCAGGCTGAGGGGGGGTCATGCGAGCTGCTCTCGGTGCGCTGGAGGGGGGTGTCCATGCGCTGGAGAGAGCAATGGAGGCCCGCACAGCCAGCGTGGCACGCACGGGGCGCATGCGGTTGCTCTGCGGGCCTGGCGCATGCTACGGGCGGCTGAGTCTCATGGCCGAGACGAGCTGCCTCTGGCGGCCTTCAGCCGAGGACTGCCCTCTGCAAAGCGGGCCTGTGCCCTGTCCAGAAAGCGATTCTGCAAGGTGCTGCTTTTGGTGACACCACAGAAGAGCGCAGCTTGCTCGGATGAGGGGCTGGGCCCTGCCGATCCCTGCGGGGTCGGGTCCCCTGCGGGACTGTCACGGCGCTTCACTGCCACCTCCCTTGGCTTGCTGTTGCCCTCAGACGCCTTGTGTGCCTGTCTTCACACCCTTCTCCAAATGGGGGCCCTTGGAGGCAGGATGCCAAAGGGCTCTCAGACACGGGCTTCTGCATGTGAAGCCGCTGCCCCAGCCGGCTGTTGTGGGACGGTTCATCACACAGGCTTTCCCTTTCGTAGCCACGCTCTGAGTCGCGTGCCGTGAGCAGGACCTCGGGCGCCTGTGCTGGACTCGGCAGGGCCCACGTGCTGCAGGGCCAAAGCAGGCCCGGAAGGGGTCACGGGAAAGAGGCGGGGGGGGAAGCAGCAGGGCAGGACGGGGCTGCAACTGAAGCGACCCCCCAGGTCGCATGCCCTGGAATTTTATTTACCCATCGCTTTTCTCTCCTGCCTGCTAGTTGGGAAGGCCCCCTGGGCAGCTTACAGAGTTAAAGCATAAAAGCAAAAAACAACAGTAACAACATCAGCAATCAATCAATCAATCAGGCGCAGCAGCGAAACAGCCCCAAAAGGGCTGGTCAAATGGGTGCGCAGGTGCAGCAGCCGTCGGACATGGAATACCGTAGGAAAGCAAAGTTTGGGGTGGCAGCACTTGCCCTGTTCCAGCCGCCCCCCCCCCCTCCATTCCGTTCAGGGCAATGAATATTCCAGGGAAGGTAAAGGAAGGTTTTGGGGAAAGGAGACGGAATCCCCCTCCCTCTGCCTGGCTCTCGGCAGCCTCCCCATTCCCGCCTCGCCTCCTGGGCCAGTACTTGAGGAGGCGGGAGCTCCGGCCTCCGGGCCGAGCTGCTCGCAAGGCCAGTTGCTGGCCCCTGCTCTCAGCTCACGCTCTGCCTTGCCGAACGGGGGAGCCGGGGCGCTTGGTGGCCGGGCTGCCCGCGCCTTGCTTCTGCACGAGACGCGTGGCCTCGTCCGTGGCGGGGCTCCCCTTCTCCTGCACTGCTCCCTGCCTGTGAGGCTGTCCCAGGCTCGGCTTTGTGCTTGGGGCCACAGGCCTTGCAGGATCGCCGGCTGGCAGGCTGGCCTGCGTTTTGCCCAGGCATTTCCAAGGTGCCAGATGTAACGACTGATGTGACTTCAGACAGAGCAAATTGGATCTGCCAGGCAATCCTATTGCAATCACATGTTTTTGTGATATCCCAGTCTGGAATTAAGGCACAGAACTGACCGACCATTAAACAAGATTACCTGCCCAGAGCCGGAGCAGGCCGTGGCATTGGCCAAGCTCCTTAACCTCTGGCTGCGTAGATGCGCCAGCCTGGCTCCGGCGTGCTCTGCCCCTTGCTGCCCCCTGCGTGGCAGGCCGTGGGGCGGGACGTACAGCTCAGGCCCTGAAATGAATGTGGGGCGGGGGGCATTATGGAGGATCCCACGGCCAGAATGCATGGAATGACTGGACCTGGCGGAGGCCACGTCTGATCCGAGGGGCCACATATTACTCACAAGCGTGGACCGGTCAAGTGGAAGGGCTGAGAAACGAGGCGTGCCAGGACCTCAGCCGGCCTTCCCAGGCCTCGCTGCCGCTGCCTGGAGAAGGGGCTCTGTAGAGTTCGTTTGGTGACCGGCTGCCACGCTCTGGCACAGCCCGCCGCATGGTTCAGGCTCAGCGGGCCTCCGGCACTGGCCGGCATCCCACGGACCACAAATGCCGCACACGGCACCACCTCCTTCAGGGTGTGTGTTGGAGCCCTGCTGCGCTCGGCCCAGGACGGAAGCTGCTATTCTGTCAGACTGATCCGAGGTCTGAGACGGCCTCGCTCAAGGCTGGCCAACTCCCCACCCAGCCCGGTGCCGGACCCCCCCTCCCGTGGCCACCCCTCCGAAGTGCCGCGCAAGCACCGAGACCTCGGACGGTCGCTCAGGCTCGCCCAGCCCTGGGAAGCTCGCAGGGGCAGCCCGGCACGCACGTCCCATGCGGAACGGGCATGATTTGGGATTACATCCTGGAGCATGTAGGGATCTGCTAATCCCCTTTATTAAACCGGGAGGAAATGCCCAACCTGAGCCGAACAATGGCCGGGTGGAAAAATCCCCCTCATCAAAGGTGGGAGGGGAGGCAGCCCAATTGGATTACTGGGCGAGGAGGAGCCGGTGCTGGGAGGAGAGCTCCGGACGGCCCGGCTGGGGCTGCCCTTTGTCCTGGCCCTGCTGAGCCGGGATTAGCAGCAGCCTCAAAGGGCCCAAGCGGCGCTCCTGCCGTCGGGTGCTGGAGCTGGGCCAGGGACGGCCCGCTGGGAACGAGGCCCTGGGACGCCACAGGACTGCGGCTGCCGGGCCGGGCCGGGGGCGGCTCGGCCTGCCTTGATCACGGCCAGCTGGGGCAGGAGGGCCGGGCAGGGTGATCCCACAGGACCCAGTGGGAGTGGGGCCAGAAGCACCCCCCCCCCGACTCGTGCGAGGCAGCCTCAGCTCAGCACCATGCAGCATGCGGCTCTGGAGTGGCCGTGGGGGACGGACAAGGGCCGCTGCGCCTCCGTGCCTCTGCAGCGGGAATGTGGCCGCTCACTTCCCCTGGCGCCACGAGGAGCAGGGTGCCTGGCCTAGGGCGAGCCGGGCCGGTGACGCAGGGCCGCCATGTGCTGCTCCTCCTCGGGAGGTCCTGTCTCCCCTTTCGGCCTCGGGGCGCGTGCGGCCCGGATGCGTCCTGACCCACCTCCGAAAGGGCTCCCGCGGACGAGCCCCCCGCAGGGTGGGCACCGATCTCGCCCCAGCTGCGGGCCGTGCTGGCCTCTTCCCTTCCAAAGGCTTCATCGGCTCGACCGGTAGCCTGTGCACCCCAGGGCCGAGCGTGGGCCCCTGGCCGGAGGATCCGTGCTCCAGCTGGGCTTGGCCCGGCTTTTTCCAGGGACCAGCTCCGCGCTGTTCCTGGCTCCTCTGCCCTCCGGGCCACTCGTCCAGGGAGGGGTCTTGATCGGATTCAGACGGTCACTAGCACACCGGGGCCTTCAGAATAGTGCACTTTCTGCTAATGATGCTCAGCCAGAGCCCCAGCCAGCAGGGGTGGGCGCGAGACGAAGCACGCCGTGCTCAGAACGGGCTCCAGTTTACGGCCAAGGAAATGGGACCCGAGGGACCGAGCCCAGAACACCTGCAAGGCCAGGGCAGGGCAGGGCAGGGCAGGGCAGGGCAGTGGTGGGGAGAAGCCAGCATGGATCCCCGCCTGGCTGCGGGTGCGTTCCACAGGGCCAGGGCCCGGGCCCGGAGCGAGCGGGCAGAGCGGCGGGACATGCATCCAGGCCCAGCTGGGCAGCCAGCAGGGCGAGGGGCTTCTGTGGTGCGCCCTCCACCCTCCTGCCTGGGGGGACCGGGCTGCCCCCGTGGTAGAGGCAAGAGGGCTGCCTGTCTCTTCCTCCAGAGCAGCTGAGGCCTGCGGCACGTGAAGCTGGCGCCCCCCATTCCCGGTGGTTGGGGCAGGGCAGGACCAAGCGTGTCCCGGGTCGAGAACCGGATGGCGCCGCTCTCCGGTTCCTGAACTGGCAGGAGGGTCTGTCTTCCATGTGGCTGGTGGGAGAACTCCCTCGCCACCCCGCAGCAGCACCATGGGGCAGGTGGCAGGGCCAACAGCCCTCTCCTCTCACCCCCTGCTGCCCCTGCCCAGCATCTGCCACCTGAGGGGACCCCCTTTTATCATCAGCATCACAGCAGCACCCCTTTGCTGCCCAACAGCTGGAGCTCTCTGGGTGGCTTACAAAACAAACAAATACCAGAACAGCTTTTCAAAAGTGCAAACATTTTAAAACAAAGCAAACAGCTGAAACAGCACTCAGGGGAGAGCGGCCCCGTGAGCGCCCTGGGATGGGCAGCCCCCTCCAGCCCCTGGGGGTCCGAACGCATCCTGAAAAGCCTCTGCACGACGGCTGCCTCGGCCGGCACCGAAAAGATGGCGGGGTCGGCCACAGGATGGGGTCCCTCCGTGGGTCCAAGCAGGACCTCGCAGGGGCCCGGAAGCATTCGGGCAGCCAGTGCGGGTGCGTCGGGACTGGTCCCTTCCGGCTGGAGCTCCTGGTCCCGGTTATTAGTCCGGCTGCTGTGTTTGCATGAGTGGCAGCCTCCAAACAGTCTTCAAGGGCAGCCCCACGGAGAGCATGCTGCAGTGATCTAATTAGGGGGTCATCAGAGCACGCCCCACTGAGGCCAGGCTACCCACGCCTCACTGGGGGCACAGCTGGGCCACTGCTGCAGGGCCAGGAGCGAGGGAGCTGCGCCGAGCTGCCCCTGCCGAGCACGGCGGGGGGCGACTCGGGGGTGCCAGTACCCTGCCTGCCCGTCAGATGGTGCAGCGGCTTGCCGGGTGCTGCGGTGCGAGTGGGTGGGCCCGCAGTCCCCTGGCGCCAGAGCCCGGCTCTCGGCCAGCTGGTGAGGGGAGCAGGGCACGGAACCCCTCCCGAGTGCCACAGAGGGGGGCAGACAGGCGAGCCCTGCACGTGCTGCCTGTGATGCAGAAAGCAGTGATTATAGTGAGCTTTCCGGGGGCGGTTTGGCGATTTAATTTCCTGAGGCTTTGAAAAGCATGTTTAGCACCACTCCTGCTTTTAACCAGCTTTACTGCATGAGCTGCTCTGCAAACGTGTCGCAGGCAGCATTTCGAGGGCATCAAGGAATTCAAGTACTTTCGGCAGTGTGCGAATCGGGAGGCCTCGGGGGAGGAGGCCCAGGGCTCGGCGAGGCCGGAGGCATCCCTGCGGGCCAGCCGGGCCTTCCCAGGGCTCGTGTGGCAGCCTGAGCCGAAGAGCGGGGAGCCGGCCCCGGGGCCGCTGCACAGTGGCCACGTGTTCTCTGGAGTGCCGCAGCCCCAAGCGACGGCAGGCAGCCCCGCAGCAAAAGGCCGTGGTTCCACCGCTCCGTTGGCCCACAAGCGCTGCGGGAGGCCACGAAAGGCAAGCTGGCCACCCACAGAGGGAAGTCTGGCCCCCCGGCACAGTTCTGCCTTGAGTGGGGGGTGCTCACGTCGCATGTGCTCCTGGGGCAACCCGAATGGAGATGAAAGGCCCGGCTTGTAAAACAGAGGGTCCTGTTGAGGTCCTAAAGAGCCACCTGGAAGGCTCCGGAGAAAAGGGGAAGGTGGGAGGGGAGGGGAGGGGGAGGGCCACCCGGACGGCCCCTCCACCGCCGGGCCCTTTTCAAGGAGTCGGCAGAGGCAGCTCTGCAAATATGACTTGCCCCCCGCGGAAAAAAGCACACAGAGCAGCTAAGCAGGTTCAAACGCTGCGCAGGAGCAGCAGCCCCCCGTGAGCTGGGCACTTCCAAGGAGCTTCCCCTGACACTCCGGTGCAGAGGGGAAGGGCAAACACATCTGTTTGCCCTGGGAGGGGGTGAGCAGGCCAGCCCCGCCTCTGCCCCACACCTGCCAGAGCGGCCAGGAGGGAACACTTCGGCCTGCGCGGGAGGAGCCGGGCCTTCCCCGCTTGGCTTGCAGAGGACATGCATGGGCAGGGGGCCCGCTGGCCACCTCTGGGGACCCCCAAGTGCCCAGAAGCGTCTCTGGAGCCAGCAGGAGCAAAGAGGAATGGGGGGGCCAGGCGGCCTGCCCCCCAGTCGCCTCCCCCAGATGGCCCCGGCTCCCTGGCACACGCCTCATCCTCCTGCCTGAGCTCCATCTCCACAGCCGGGAGAAGACCCCAGAGCCCCTTCCCTGGTGCCGGGTGTCCACCGCCCAGGGGCGTCCTCGGGAGCCGGCTTCTCCGGCGAGGCTCAAGTGTCCAACAGCCCGTGAGACCGCCCACTCTCTCCTGCGACTGCAGCCCAAGGGTCTGGGCTCCCTCCAGCTGTTGCGGGCGCAGGAGCCCGAGCCGGGGCTCAGCTGCCCGAAGCATCTGATGGCACCGGAAGGATCCCTGCCAGGCTTTCGGGGAGGGGTGGGCAGCACTGCCCCAGCCCACACCTTTCGCCATCGCACCGGCCACCCTCTGCCCAGGCACCCCTGCTGCTCCCCTGCCCCTCCGCCATTTCCCTCCGGCCACTGCTGCCCCCAGGAGCACACGTCCCCAGGGACCTTCCCGAAAACGAACGAGGGCAGGGAGCACACGGGGAGAGGCGGGTGCGTCCCTGGACGTTCCACGCTGGCTGCGTTCTGCTCGCTGAAATTAAACAAGAATGAGCGAAACGGAGAAAAGATGGGCTGTGGGTTGACCATCGGGGCTGCGGGTTCCTTGCCGCCACTGCCCCTCTGCCAGGGCGAGCGGCCCCTCCTGCGGGGACTGCGCTTGCGACATCCCTTCGCGCGGGGCCTCGTCCATGCCCCTTCTGCAGGCGGGCTCAGCACGGGCTCCATGCAGCGCCGAAGGGCCCAGGAATACGGTCCTGCACATGTGGGGCTATAGAGCACAGCTCCCTGCGGGGCTGGGGACCCTGCAGCTCTCTCTCGCCGGGAGACCACGGGGAGCGGTCTTCGGCTGGCACCTTCGAGCTATTTGGGCAAGGCAGCCCCTCCCCACGGCCAGCTGGGCCAAGGGCTGTCCCGGGCCCCTGGGAGAGCCGCTTGGGATCGCAAGCCCCTGCTGGGCCCAGCTCCTCCCCGCCTGAACACCGCTTCCAGCTGGACGCCATTAGCTCCTTGGCAGTGCTGAGGGCTAATGGCCTGGGATTTAAGGGGGTCACTAATGACGGGCAAACTGGACACACGAGTGCCCGAGAGGAGCGGCAGTGGCCGTGCCCCTGTGAGTCCTGCTCGCGTGGCACAGGGAACGATTTCGGTGGGGAGTTCTGGCCGGGCAGCCTGCCCTGCCCTGCCACGGCTCCCGAGCCTCCCCGGGACCGAAAGCAGCCTGCCGGTGCGGGTAGGCCTGGGAGCCCCGGCCGGCAGCCGCCCCGGCGGGCTGGCAGGATGCGGGGAGCCCCGGGGCGCCCTGCAGGGGCACCGTCCCACTGTGGCCCCTCAGCTCCGGTGCGGGCGCGGCTTGGGCGGCGACATCCCCTGGCAGCATCTCTGCGGGGAAGCGGGCGCCCCGCGAGGCTCTTCCAAGCAGAGGGTCTCCCTCGCCTCCGAGCCAGAGCAGGCACGTGGCGGCGGGCCAGGGGGCGAGCAGCGGCGCTCCCGCTCCC
>NW_025335568.1:592784-599496 GCF_004798865.1 Varanus komodoensis | reverse complement strand
GGCATGTCCCGGGCGCCCGCGGAAGGGTCCGCGGCCTGCGCGAGCCGCCCGGAGCCCGGGGCGAGTGGGCGGCCTGGAAGTGGCCCCGGCGGGCGGGGGGGTGGGCACGGCGCTCCAGCCGCAGACGGCGCGGCGCGGCGGAAGGCGGCCTGGGCGCCGGGGCTGCGGCTGCCGCGGGCGAGGGAACCGCGCAGTCCCGGAGCGGGCGCCGGGCGCCGGGCAGCCTCTGGGGCCGTTGCGCGGGGGGGAGGGCCGAGGCGCCTCTGCCCCTATACCGGCAGCCCCCGGCGCGGGGAGCACGTGTGAGTGGGGGAGGCAGCCCGGTGGCCCAGGCGCGGCGCATTTTCTCCTCTGGGGTGGCCTCGCTTGGAGGAGAAGCCCCTGGGAGCACGACCCTGCGGCCGCCAGGGCTGCGCCAGCCGCGGGTTGGACTCGCGGGCGTTCTCGGCCCCTTCCAGCTCCCCTCCCGTGATTCTGCGATCTCTTCTCATGCATTCCAAGGACATGGGATTACAGACTCTAGCTGAAAGAGACCAGATTTAGACCAGACACCAGAAAAACGTCCTCACTGTCAGAGCCGTACCACAGTGGAACCTCTTACCTGGAGAGGCTGTGGGCTCTCCCTCACTGGAGAAGTTGGAAAAGGTTTTGGGCAGTTATCTAAATGGGGTGGTGCAACTTGGTGCAACGGGACGGGGTTGGACCTGATGGCCCTCTGCCCCTTCCAATTCTGCTACTGGGTGATTCTGTGAGACTTTGCCGGGACACATGCCAGCAGTGCGCGGGAAGCATGGAGCCAGTTCTCACTACCATCCTGCTGACGTATGTTGGCTATCCGCAGTTCTCTTGGTTCGGAGCAGCCACATTGGCCGGCACTGCAAGAGGGGCAATCCTGTGGCCCCTGGGCAAGTGTCCCTTGACAGCGCCTCTCAGGTCAAGAGACGGGGTCCTGCTTTGGATGGGCAAGTCCGAGATCTGACCCTGGATGCTTCCTTTGCACCTGGCACAGGAAGAACCTTGCCGGAAAAGCAACTTTGGAGTGGGGAGAGGGAAAAGAGTATTTTGAAGGGAGTGGGTGAGACTGAGGCCATCTTGATGCCTCTTCAGCTTCCTTTCCTTCCCCTCCAAAGTGCTCTCACTAGATGGACTCAAAAGCTCGTCTAGTGAAAGTGGTTGGAAGCAGAGCTGCCGCTACACCCCTTCCACCCCGCCAGCTTGGGGGCTCCCAATCAATTGCACCTCGAGGGTGGTGGTAGTTTTGGGGGATAGACCTATAGGTTTATATTATGGAGGGTATAGACAGAGGAAGGTCTTCGTTCCTCACAATGGCGGAATCATTCATCTTGTGGATTGAAAACTGGTCTTGGTCGTTCTGGACGAAAAACTTTATCAATGCACTCATAATAGCTTTCTGGACGTCTAGCTGCAAAATCGGGCTCGATGAGACAAAATCATGGATTAGCCATGTTGGACTAAGCGAACCCTCCTTCCGGGACCATTTGCTGGGAGCAAAGCATGCTGGCTTCTTGCGTTGCTCTTGCAGGTGGCCCTGAAATGCAGCTGGAAAGGAGGAAGCGTCTGTTGTCCCATTTCTACACCGCCCTGTAGCGTAGCCCAAGCTCCGAGCGGCTGGCAACAGTAGTCACAGAGTCACGGACTGAGGTCACGCATCCTGATTCGAGCCATGCCTGACCTCACTTAGCGTTCAAGATTAGGCAGGATAAAACACTTCAGGCTACATGGAAGCTTGTGGAAATGGCGCTTGCTCTCCGTCTGAAGGTCAAGCCTGAGGCTGGGCCTGGTCGGGCCCAGATGAATTCCCTGGTCTTTGCATTGGGGGCTGGCGAACAGGCTCCTTTCAGTTATGGTGTCCCTGGTCTGATTCTGCCCCAGGGTCTTCTATTCCCCGCGAATGGAGTGCTGTGGAGAAGCCTCGGCACCTCGGCAGCAGCTCCCCAGAGGCGGACTCAGGTAAGGCTGCCTTTGGGGGCGCCAGACTGCCCCTGCCCCAGCCCTGGTCTCCTTGCCCCGTTTGGTTGCTTCTGACAGTTCTGGTGACAGTTCTGTGCCCCTCCCTTCCGGGGGGGCCAGGCCCGCTCCCCTTCCTCTTGTTGCCCTGCTGACAGGCGAGGCCCACTGGGTTCAGGAAAGCCCTTGGTCTGTCAGCTGGCCGTTCTGGCTGAGTGCCGCTTTTAACCCGCCCCCCCAGCTCCTGTAATGGTCCAGCCTGATTCCATTTCAATGCATTGTTTCTGGCGTGAGTCCACGTGAACGGGGCACGTTGCCTCGAGTGCCACTTTTGGGTAGAAAAGGGGGACGCAGATGAAATGAACAGTGGAACCAGCTCCCCGGCAGGGCGCAGAATTGCGGGGAGCTCTCCAGCCACCCTAATCAAGCCCAGATTGGCTGGCAAGGCGAGTCTGTCTTCACCTGCTTCCGGTTGGCAAAGCAGGGTTTGCCGCACATGCCCCTGTGAAGGTCACTTCTCTGCACCGCTCGACTTGACACGGGTGAAGCATGGTGTAGATTTTCACAGAGGAGAGGAGCTTAAAGCAGGGAGAGATTCTTCCTGTTATTCGGAAGACGAGAGAAGGGCTTGTTCTTCGGCCATCTGCCGAGTGCTTAGGAGCTTCCCGGCTTGGCACAGGCTGCTGTGAAACAAGCTCCTGGCTTGTGCTGAAATACTCCCGGCGTGGGGAGGGAGCAGAGCCCTTGGGAGACCCCCGACGGGTACGTGGGCGGCAGGCTTTCTCCGTGGCACTCCAGTCCGGCGGATTAGGCCGTCCTCTGCCCGGCGTGTAGTTGCTGCCCGTCCCAGTGGCTGCCCAGGCCTCATCCGAGGCACCGCATGTTTGCTTGGTTAGAAAGGAAGGTGGGGCAGAACCGGGCACGCCATCTTGTGCTGTGCCTTGCCTTCTCTTCGTGCACTTTTCCTTCCCTCCCTCCCTGCCCCGCTCAGGATTCCCACCCCGTTCCCCGGCTGGATCTCACCCCTGAGCCTCTAGCTGGTGTGCTGTGGCTGGGAGCTGGGCAGACGCTCTGCTCTGGGGGCAGAACGCGAGTAAATCGGTCCTCTGTTCCAGGTGGAGAGCACGAAGCCAGAGGGCGTCTTCCCGGCCACCATGTTGCCAGGGGACGGGGTGGGGCCAGAGCTCATGCACTCCGTCAAGGAAGTGTTCAAGGTAGGAGGTTTTGCTTCATGGGGGCGCAGGGAGCACCCTGGACCAAGAGCTGGGCCTGGGAGTGCCCCCCCCCCGGGTGGGTTGGGAGGAGGCGAAGGACTGGGCGGTTAAAACGCCCCTTGCCTTGGCACCGAAATGCAGGCACGGCATCCACCTCGAGCCTGGGAGTGCTTGTCTTCTGCCGCCTCGAATTAAGCGCAAACGAGAGAATGCGGGTTGTGCAGCGCTTCCCGCCTGAAGTGCAGCCGCTGGCTGGATGGCCCTTCACAGGGCTTTCCCCGTGGCCGGAGGGGAGGAAATTATGTAGCACGGCTGCTTTGGTCGCTCAGCTCATGCTTCTGCCTGGGGCTGACCCTTGGCGGGCTGTGGCCGGCTGCGGGTCGGAAGAGGATCGCGGGATCAGGCGGGCCCCTGGCAGAACCGGAGCAGCTCCCCCCGCAGGCCCCTGGCCTCCGTTGCTCTTCTGCAGGCCGCCGGAGTCCCCGTGCAGTTCGATGAGCACCACCTGAGCGAGGTGCAGAACATGGCCTCGGAAGAGATCCTGGACAAGGTGCTTGAGTCCATGAAGAAGAGCAAGGTGGCCCTCATAGGTGCGGGAGAGGCCAGCCTGGCCGGGGGAAGGGCGCGGGGCCCTCTGCTGCTCACCCGGCGGCCTGCCGGGGGCTGCCAGTGGGCGGCTGCGCTCCCGCTGCCCGCACACAAGCCGCGAGGAGGAGGAGCAGAGCTGCATGCCTTCCCTGGCCCCCCCCGTGCCGTGTCCCTGCTCACGCGTGCGCTGGGGGCCCTTCTCGTCCTTGCAGGAAAGATCCACACCCCCATGGAGTACAAAGGCGAACTTGCCTCGTATGACATGCGGCTCAGGTAAGTTCCCGCAGCCGTGGGGGGGCCCCGGAGCCGTACGCCACCTTCACGCGCGGCCTGCACCACCGCGCCAAAGTCCTTGGGCTTGTGCCATCCCGGAGACGGCCCCGCTTGGCTCCTGGCGGTGCCGTGCGAGGGGCCAGCGGGGCTCAGCAGCCCTTGTACTGGAACGGCCCGACTTACTCTCTCAGGCGCAAGCTGGACCTCTTCGCCAACGTCGTCCACGTGAGCAGCCTGCCCGGCTACAAAACGCGGCACAACAACCTGGACCTGGTGATCATCCGCGAGCAGACCGAGGGCGAGTACAGCTCCCTGGAGCACGAGGTCAGTCCCCCTGCCCTGCGTCCGCTGGCCCCGTCGGAACGCCGCCCAGACGCAGTGGCCCGGCACTCGTGTGGTCCAGCCGCAGGGGGGAGTGCGGGGTGGCTGTGCAGGGGGCTCCGGCGTGGGGGCTTCTGTTCAGGGGGCTCCGGCGTGGGGGCTTCTGTGCAGGGGGCTCCGGCGTGGGGGCTTCTGTGCCTGTGGAGTGACAGCCTTGGAGGCAGGGCGGGAGTGGTGTGGGGAGGGCGGGGCCCGCCGAGGGGCTTGGGTGGGACGTGGGCAGCTGGCTCAGGCGCCACCTCCCTGCCGTTGCCACGCCGCTCACGGCCAGCAAGGAGTCTGGAGGGGCATGGCCAGGATCCGTAACAGCCCAGGCGGTCCGTGCCCCCAGACGGATGCTCCGAAAGGTGCAACACCAAAGGAAAGCGGGGTGGGGAGGGAAGAGGAAATGAGGCAGGTGCAACGGTCCGCTCTCAAGCTGGGCAGGTGTTCCCATAAGGGCCCGCTTGGAAGGAGGGCGTTTTGCGGGAAGAGAGTCCCATGGGGGCGCCCTGCAGTCTCCTGCCTGCCTGCCTGCCTGCCTGCCTGCCTTCAGTGCCCCGAACCTGACCAGGGCCCGGCTGAGCTTGCTGCCTGCAGAGCCTCGCTGGCTCGCTGGGGGGAGCCTTCCGGTGCCCTGGGCGGCTCGCATGTCTTTCTGCCCTTAGAGCGCGAAGGGGGTCATCGAGTGCCTGAAGATCATCACTCGGGCCAAGTCGCAGCGCATCGCCAAGTTCGCCTTCGATTTTGCCACCAAGAAGGGGCGCTCCAAGGTGACGGCCGTGCACAAGGCCAACATCATGTGAGTGGAGAGCTGCTGGGCGGGCGGGGGCGGGGGCGGGGGCGGGGGCGGGCTGTCCCCGGACTCCCCTCGGGGCTCCCTGCCCCTCCTGGCTGCTGCACCCAGTGCTGGCTCTGCCGTCCGGCTGGGGCTGCGGCTGCGGCTGCTCTCCTCCCCCCGCAGGCTCCCGTCTTGTGGCACCTGGGGGTTGACGTTCCTCGCCTGCAAGCGCTGGCAGTGGCAGAAGGAGCCGGCGCCCCTGGGAGAGCCAAGACCACGTGCCCGGCTTGTGGCGGCGCCAAGGGAACGGTTCTTGCGGGCCTGGGAAGCCCAGCCGGAAGCCACGGCCTCTGTGGTGGAGGAGCGGGGGGGGTGGGCCTGTGTGCGCTGCCAGACAAAGCACGCAACTGGCACCTCGGTTCTGCGCCTGAAGCGCCCGCGTCCTTGTGCAGTAACTTGCCGGGCTGGCTGGACAGGGTGGGTCTTTTCGCTGGCGCTCCTTGAGGCAGTCGCTCCTCCTCATTCCTGCTCCTCCACAAGCTGGGAGAGGAAGGTTGCAAGCCCTCGCCTGCTGGGTGGGGAAGAGGGCCCACCATGGCTCGAAGGCTGTGCAAGTGTTTTTCGGGCGGGGGGGTCCAGTTTCCCTGGAGCAGAGCTTTCCCTGCACGTCCTGCGGGGGAGCCGTGCCGGATCTTGGCCTCCTTCGTCTCAGAGACCGGAGCGCCCCTCCACAAGGCTGCTTCTCCCCCCCTTCCAGTGCGACCACTGGCCTCACCTCCACAGCTGCTCCTGGGGGACGCTGCCGGCCGGGGCTTCTGGGCCCCCCGGCCCCCCCGCCACCACGGCTGCCGCGCTCTGCCGGCCTCCCCTTTGTCCTGCCTCATCCGCCTGACCGGGGCGGGCGCTCTCCGTGGGAGGCACGGCATTTCTGGGCATCACCCCGTCGGGAGCATGGGGGGCTAGTCCAGGGGTGTTCGTCAGCAGAGGCCCCTCGGGGTGCTCAGCCCCCGCCGCCTCCGTTGCCGCATGCTGCCGGCAACTCCGCTGCCCGGGCCCTGCCCCCCCTTGCCCACTCAGTCCCGGGAAGGGTGCCTCCTGTGGCCCCGCCGTGAGTCACAGGCGCGCCCTCTCTCTCAGGAAGCTGGGGGATGGGCTGTTCCTGCGCTGCTGCGAGGAGGTGGCTGAGCTGTACCCCAAGATCAAGTTCGACACTATGATCATTGACAACTGCTGCATGCAGGTAGGCCGGCCCCGCGAGCGCGTGCCCCCCGGAGGAGCTCGCCCTTCCTGAGGCAAGGAGCTGCGGCCCGGCACCGGCGGAGGCGGCTGGCAGGCCCTGCGCGTGGCTGCCGAGGCAGCTGCTGCCCTGCCCCAGGGCTCCTCTGGCTCGTTCCAGGCTGCGGCCCGGAGCACTGAAGCTAAACCCGTGGCGCGACCGCGCCTGGAATGTCGCCTCCCGCCTGGTCTCCTTACCCTAAAACGGACATTATTGCTGTGGCAAAAGGACAGAGAAGGGCGACAAAAACGC
>NW_025335568.1:536998-592684 GCF_004798865.1 Varanus komodoensis | reverse complement strand
GGGGGGGGGGAGCAGCTCCCGCGTGAGGAGGGGCTGCGACAACGGGGGCTGCTCGGCTGGGGAGGAAGGGGAGGCATGAGAGGGGCTTCAAATCATGCATTTTTCTCCTGCCCCATAACACCTGAACCCGGGGTCATCCCGTGAAGCGGCCTGGGGGGAGGCCTGGGGCAGATACAAGGAAGTCCTTCCTCACACAACGTGAGCTGGAATTCGCTGCCACGGGGAGCGGTGAAGGCTGCCCATCTGGGCGGCTTTGCAAGGGTGGGCGGGCTCGTGAGGGAGGGGCTACCGGGGCCACTAGCCCTGCTGGGCCCGTGCCCCCCCTTCCCCAGAGGCGGCCCGCCAGCACACGCCAGTGGCCGAGGGGCTTGGGCGGGGGAGGCCTTGCCCGTCCTGCTGGAGGGGTCTGGGGGCAGCCGGTTTGCCTCCGTGTGCGCGGAGGGCCGGGCTGGGTGGGCCTTCGGCCCTGATCCGGTGGGGCTGAGAGCGCGCCCTTGTCATCCAGAGCCTGCTCTCGTGTTGCGTGTGCGGACTGAGTCAGTCAGTCCACCGGACGCAGGTGCTTGATCCACCGACAAGCCCGAACAGAGTGGCCACCGCAGCCGCCAGTACACACCACGAGGCAGTGGCGTGCGGCCGGTCCCTCCCTCCCTCCCTCCCTCCCTCCCTTAAGTGGGCACCACTTGCAAGGCCCACCACGGGGGGCTCGGCTCGGGGGCTCCTCGCTGGGGCAGAGGAGGAGGCCGAGACCGGGCAGCTCATGGCCACCGGGCTCACAGGCCCCTCCCTGCACGGGCCACACCGGGCTGGCTGGAGGCAAAGGGCACTGGCCCCCACCTCCCTCGCGGGGCCAGTCTGGGCCCTGCTTGCCCGCCTGCACCTCGTGCTCCAGGTGCTCGCGGGCCGTAGAGGCATGGCGAGTCGGAAGGGCCCCCCGGGCCATCTGGTCAGACCCCTGGCTGCAGCCGCTCAGCTCCTGCGATCCCCAGCATGTGGGTGTCCAACCTTTCCTTGAACGCCCCACCCGGAAGTCCCCCCGAGCAGTGGCGGGGAAGTAGCGGCTCGCTTCCTCTGGGGCCCAGTCCCCACAGGCAGCCGCTGAGTCCTGCCCGGGCCTCTGTTGGCCGGGACGCTGGCTGAGACCTGCAGGGGGTCACGGGGACCCCGGTGGAGGGCAGCCGTTCCGCCTCTTCTGTCTTGCCGGAGCCAAGTGGGTCGCCCCCGAGGCCTGCAAGGTGGGAGAGACAAGCCGGGAAGGGAAGGGTTCTCCACACAGCACCTCTTTGGGCTGTGTGTGCCGCTGCCGCAAGGCGCAGGGCCCGCTGCTCTGGGGGCTCTGAAGGGGCAGGCAAGTTCCTGGAGCGGGGAGGCCACTGCCTGCGGGCCGCATGCTGCACCAGGCCCGGAGGCAGACCCCGGAGCAGCTGGGGCGGGGGGCGCCGCAGCCCCCCGCCCCGTTGTGGCCTTCTCGGCGGGGCAGCTGAGTCGGCCCTGGCGGGTGGAGGTCGGCCGGGCAGCTTTGGCCCTGCGGCAGCCCCTGCTTCCGGCAGAGTCGGCAGCACGGCCCGGGGAGGCCGGGTGGGCCCGGGAGGGGGGCCTGGCGCCGCAGGCACACGGGGCCCCTCGCGGCCTCTGGAGGGGTGGGTGCGGGCACGGCCCCCGGCCTCGGGCCGAGCCCCCAGCCTGTTCCGCTCTGGCACGTCCCTCGCAGCTCGTGCAGAACCCCTACCAGTTCGACGTCCTGGTGATGCCCAACCTGTACGGCAACATCATCGACAACCTGGCGGCCGGCCTGGTGGGGGGAGCCGGCGTGGTCCCCGGCGAGAGCTACAGCGCCGAGTACGCCGTCTTCGAGATGGTAAGGGCCCCGGGGCGGGCTCTGGCGGCCCCCCGCCCTGCGGCGCAGGGAGCCGGGCCGGGCGACGCGCTGAGGCGCTCCTCTCCGCTCTCCTCCTCTCGCCAGGGGGCGCGTCACCCGTTCGCCCAAGCCGTGGGGAGGAACATCGCCAACCCCACCGCCATGCTGCTCTCCTCCGCCAACCTGCTGCGGCACCTCAAGTGAGCGTCCCCCCCCCCTGGGCCGGGCGGGCCCCCTCCCTGCGCGGGCTCCCTGGGCGGATCGGGCCCGCCTCGGCGCCCCGGGGCCTCCCGCCGGGCTGCAGCCGCCCCGCCAAGCGTGTCTCTCCTGTGCTTCCGAGCAGCTTGGAGTACCACTCGGCCATGATCCGGGATGCCGTGCGGAAGGTGATCAAAGCCGGGAAGGTGAGCGTCGCCCCCCGGGGCTTCCCGCCTCGCTCTGCCCTGCCGCGCGGTCTTGCTTCCTGTCAGCCCCCGCTGGGTCTGCCCCCTTCCCCGTCTGGTCCCGCTGGCGAGGGCAGAGCGAGCGGGAGGGGCCCTGGCAGCCTCTCGCCTGTCTTCTCTGCCCCCCCCCCCCGCACTTCTGCAGAGCTCCAGAGGGCGCTCTCGGCCCGTGCCAGGGAATGCGCGCCTGCGTGCCTTTCCGGGAGCTGTCGCCGGGCTGGCACTCCTCCTCCAACTCCTCCTCCTCCTCCCTCTCTCTCGTCGCTGGGCTCCTTCGGCCCCTGTGCTCACAGCCCCTTTTCTCCTCCCCCCCTGTGTTGGATTGTAGGTGCGGACGCAGGACATGGGCGGTTACTCTACCACCTCTGACTTCGTCAAGTCTGTGATCGATCACCTGCACCCGCACTATGGCGTCTAGGGCTCGGGCTGCCCCGGGCAGGACCCTGCACCCTCCCCGCCCCCTCCCCGCCACACACCTCCGGCCCGCAAGAGCCGTCTCGGCTGCCCGTCCTGGCAGATCCTGGCTCACGCCACTGCCTGTCCCACACCGGAAGCCGGCTAGCCCAGCCCCCGTGGCGGGAGCAGGTCTTCCTCACACCCATGCCCACCCCGGGCCCTCCGCCCGGACCCTCCGAAAGGGCTGCCGTGGAGGCCGGGCCCTGGGCCTGAGGCCGGGGGACTCCCGGCTCCTTGAGCCTGGAAGCGGCTGCAGCCGCTTCGTGCCCAGCCTGGTCCTTCGCAGGCTGGCAGCTTTGCTCGTGGGCACAGCGGCACGAGGGGTGTGAGGCTGGGGCTGTGCAGGGCGCCCTGCCGGCTCCCCTCCCCTGCCCTCACGGCTCTCGGCTGGCAGCAGCAGGCACCCCGCAGCCCAGGCTCCTCAAGCGTGGCGCATGCGCACGCCCGGCAGGCTCCCCCTCAGCAGAGCTGAGCCGCCCCCTTTGCGGGAAGCGCTCTGTGGCCCCCCTCCTGCGCACGTGTCCCCGGGGAGAGCCCTTTCCTTGGCTCCTGCCGTCCTGAGGGACAGGCGGGACTCGAAGCAGACAGGAAGGGCTTCTGCAGCACCCACGATCCTTTGCAGCTGGAAGCGCCCCGTTGCAAATGGAGGCCGTGCGGAGCAGTCAGTCAGTCACCTGCCTGAGGAATGTGCCTTGGTGGGCGTGCAGAGCGCCTAGGGGGGCTTGTCCTGGCCTCAGGCAGGCCTCGGCTTCCGGAGCAGAGGCTGCTGGCTGCTCTGTGTGTGTGTGAGTGTGAGCGAGAGCGCGAGTGAGTCCAAGAACTGGGGTGGGCAGAACATTGTAAGTAATCCTTTCCAATCATGACCCATACTAATTTTGAATAAACTTGTAAGTCGGCTCCCTGCAGATTGTGCTCCCTCTCTGGTCACAGGTGCCCGGCTCCTGGGGCTCCCTCCTCTTTCGTGTGGAGGGAAGACCCGCTGGGGCCCCCCAACACGAAGCTCTGTGCCGGAGCAGCGCCCGGCGGGGGTGGCCTCCCGGGCGGGTGCAGCGGCGATGGTCGGCGCTGGCCGCGGTGCCAAGCAGCAGCCTTCCAGCGGCCGGCAGAGCAGCCTCCTCGTGGGGCGGGCTGTGAGGAGCTGGCCTGACCCCCCCCACACACACACATGCAGCCGTTGCCTGGGGGCCTTCAGCCCGGCACTCTGGATCGCCCCGATGCCGCATTTGGCCTGAAAGCCCGGCCCCGCAGCTTCCCTCAGCCCCTGGTGGTTGAGTCTGGCTGGGCTTGCGGAGGGCCAGCCTGCGCGCTCCAGAACCTGCGAGGAAGCAGCCCGCTCGGTCCCTCTCCCGGCCCCCGGGCGCTGGCCGTGCGCCCCCGGCACTCCTGGCAGCGGCCTGCCCGCCGGGCTGTTGGGCACCTGCCAGACAGGACGGCCCGTCCGAAAGCAGCCGCCGCCACGGGGTGTCTTTCCAAGCTCTGGGAGGGTTTTCCGAGGGCTTCGCCCTGCCACGCTTTCCCGGCCAGGCCCGTGGGAGTGGCGAGCACGCCTCTCTTCATCGCTTTTCCACGTGTGGATGCTCCAGGGGCACCTTCCGCCTCCTCTTTGCTGGAGCGGAAGTGGGAATAAAGGGGGCGGTGAGCGAGGAGCTGTGGCGGCTCAGCCCTTCCTGCTGCTGCCCGTCCTGCTGGCTCGAATGATCCGCTTGGTCTGATGTTTCCGGAGCGGCAAGAGGCGAGCAAACGCCTTGGAGCCCCACCTGCTCGGCTAAGCTAAGAAAAGAGCCCTCGGGAGGCGAGCAAAGCAGAACAGCTGCTGTCCTCCTAAATAGCTGGCAAAAGCCACACTTGAGTCTGGATTTGAATTGTACACGGAGTCATCTCGCTGCACGGCCCTCTTGTCTCCTCCAGGCCCCTGTGGGCATTTTTGGCGCTTCGGCTCCAAGTCTTGCTCCAGCAGGGCTGGTGGTCGTGGGGGGCTGAGCCTGGCAGTGGGGATGGGAAGGCCGGCCCCGGCTTGGCCCCACGCAGCTGCAGCCGGGCCTGGCGAGGGCGTGCCGGAGCGCAGAGGCGAGGGGACGGCCGAGGAGTCGGGCCAGCTCCAACTCCGGTGCTTCCCCCCTCCCTCGCTGCCCCTCCCCAGCACCCAGTGCAGCTGGCCAAATGCATGTCCAGGGAAACCGGCGATTGCAGAGTGCTGCAGCCGGAGACATTGCCATGCCTTGCGCTGGGCAGAGGATGCGAGCAGCCTCCCCCCCCCCGTGGCGGAGGCCAGTGTGCACGCGGCTGCCACACCTTGCGCTGCACGCCGGAACACCTTGCGCAGCGGGTGTCCCTTCACTTGGTGCTGGGGGAGCCGGGAGGCTGCCCCAAAGGCCCCTGCTGAGGAGGCGCCCACTGCAGGCCGCCACTGCGCATGCAAGGGCGCCCGGAGACGGGCCTCGAGGTGGCCCAGAGCGGGAGGCCCCACTGGCGCCCAGGCCTGACGTCACGCAGGGCCCGTGGCGCTGAGCTCGGAGGAGTGGCGCTCGGCGCCAGTGGCCAGCCTGTGTGCAGGATGCTCCCCTGGGCTTGGCCACAGCTCGTTTATGTTCTGTATTATTTGAAATTCTTCCTTTTGTCCCGTGTGCACGCATCTGATGCTTTTGCCTCAGCTCTTGGCCAGAGCCATGACTCGGGGCGCGCTTCCAGTGCGCTGCGCTGCGCTCGCGACCTGCGTCCAGGAGGGCCGGGACCGCAGCCCTCCGGCCAAGGGGCGGGTGGCCCCTCGTGCTGTGGAGCAGGGGTGGGCAGCAGAGCAGCCGCTTGCCCAGCTGGTCTGCAGCTCCCGCCCCCGCCCCCAACAGTGCTCGCAACCCCGCGAAAAGCAGCCTGGCTTCCGGGAGAACAAGCCACACTTCCCAGCCGAGGGCAAGGCTTGGTTGTTCCGAGCAGGAGAACTGCCAGCCACCCACCCAACTGGTGCGGAACGGTGTGGCCCGCATTGGCGCAGCGGCCTGCTTCCAGCTCGGGCAGCCCCCTCCCCAGCCCGCCTCATCGTCTGCTGGGCAGTCCAGCCAGGCTCGGTGGTGGTTGGCGGGACGGCGGGGATGCTGATCCGCCACAGGCCTTGCCATGCAATTCAGGAAGCAAGCCATTTTTGGCAACGCTGCGAGTTTCCACTTTCAGAGAGCTAATGAAGCTAAACGTGGAGAGAGCAGTCCGTGCGCTTCCGAACTGCATTGGCTCGGAACTGGAAGGTGTTCGCCTGCTGTACTTCTCTTTTCCTTCTGTCTGCAGGTGCGGACGCCAGACATGGGCGGTTACGCCACTTCCCACGACTTCACTCGTGCCGTGATTGCAGCCCTCGTGGAGTAGGGCAAACCGCCGAAGGCTCCAGGGCGGGGGGGGGGGGGGGGGGGGGGGGGGGGGCGGAGTGCATGTGGGGACCGACTCAGGGCCTCTCGCTTTTGCCGCCTAACTTGTGAGCCGAAGCTCTTCCGGGGAGCCGCTCTGCTGTGTCGCACTATTAAAAAGCAAGCTGCTGGTTGTGCCGTGGGCTGTGTGCGCGCAAGAGCCCTTCCCCCACCAAGCACGTGCTCCGGGAGGAAGCACCACGTCCATCTCCACATTTCCTCAAGGGAGCACCTGGGACTGGCACATGAGCCGCGCTCCCCCCCCCCCAGCAGCCATTCTGGGCGTTCCCAAACGGTGGCGTGGGAAGGTGCCCAGGCAGCAGGGGCAGTTTCCAGGCATGCTCCAGCTCCGGCGGCTGCAGGCCAAGGGGCTGAGCCAGATGATGCTCCCGCACATGTGCAGACCAGTTCATGCGCGCGATGGGGCCTCTTTCCGGTCCTCATGGGCAGCTGCAGCCCCCGCAGCACGAAAGGGGCATCCCGGCTTGCCTGGGGGCCAGATTCCTGTGCCAGAGGCAGTTCCTCCCCACCAAGACATAACAGCAGTGCTGCTGCTCTCCCTCCCTCCCTCCCTCCCTCCCACGTGTCGCTCAGCCATTCCCGCCACAGTAAGAAGTAGAAGATACTTGGGAAAAAAGCTCATTTTATTGTATCAGCAGTTTGAGTACACAAAATGGCAGGCTGACAAGCTCCGGCTTCTGCTGGAGACGCAGGCACTGGGCGGGCAGCCACTTCAGCGCCCTGCCCGTTCTCTCCTCCGCAGGGCGCTGGCAGACGAGCGCCTCCCGCCTCGGGGCAGGCACAGAAGGCCCCCTGCCCACCCCGCCGGCATTTCTGCCCTTCCGCGAGGGGCCCGAGAGCCCTGCCAGGGTCCGGGCAGCGGCTCGGGCCTTCCAGGCTGGCCGGGTACATTCACTTGCCTTGAGAGTGCCGGGCGCGGAGCCGAGGGCCGCCAGCCGGAGGAAAGCCGCGCAGGGAGCCAGCCTACTTCGGCCGGCTGCTGGGGGGCGAGCGGCTCGCCCACTAATCCTCCATCAGGGCCTTGCTCTTTTTTGTCCGTTTCACCTTCGGTGGTGGCGGCTCCACAGCGGCCAGCTTCTTCTTCTTCTTCTTCCTGGGCGAGGCTGCTTCTTCCTCCAGGCCGTTCTCGGCCGGCTCCAGCTCCTCCTCCTTCACTTCCTCGCGCTTTCGCTTCTTCCTCTTGGGCTCGGCCTCGGTTTCCTGGGGTGCAAGGGCGTCTGCGTGAGCACGCGCTTTGCCTTGCCATGGGCTCGGCTAGGAGTGGCCATGGCATCCACAAAGACCAACATGCTTCCAATCCCTTCCCATCTGCCTTTCACACCAAAACCTTGAAAAGCTGCCAAACAACCCCCTTCGCTCCCACCCTGAACTGCTGCAAGAAGCGTTACCGTGGCCTCTGCCACGGAGTTTTCCGCCGCCTCGGCTGCCGCCAGTGCCTCCAGGCGCTGCTTCTCCCGCTTCCGCCTTTTCTTCTCTTTCTTCTCCAGCTTCCTTTTGATTTCGGCAGCCACTTCTGTCGCCTGCGGAGAGGTGAGCCTCGGTCAGTGCTGGCGTGGCCCCCGCCGGCTTGGCTCCCGCCAGCCACTTGCAGGATCAGGCTCATTAAATCAGCTTTGGCCTCCACAGCTGGACGCGTCAGGCACAAAAGCGCTCATCACCTCCGGCACCGGCACACGTCCGCCCCAAGGGGCAGGGCCACCCTGTCCCATGCGCCCCGGCACACACCTCCACCACCGCCTCCTTCATGACGTCCAGGTTCTTGCGCGGCGGCTCCCCGGTCTCATAAAAGGCCAGGCGCTCCTCTACCTGCTCCCGCAGCTTGTCTCCGAAGACCGCCGTGGGGACCTCTGCAGAGGAGGAGCAGCAAGCAAAGCTCAGGGCCCTGTGCTGGGGAGGGGGCCGCAAGCCGCCCTCTGCTTGTGCGCGGCAGCTCTGCTCAGCTCTGAGGCATCAACATTCACTAGGTGAAATGCTGCTGACGAAAAATGTACCCATCACGGCAGGCCGCATCATGCCCCCCACGCCCCCAGGAGCCCCGAGGCCGGCCTGGCCGCAGCCAGACCCTCACCCGAGAAGCAGTCGATGCGGGAGGCGATGGTGCACTTGTTGGCCAGGTAGCGGGAGATGCGCCCCTTGTTCTTGGCGGCTGCCCTCCCGATGAAGGTGGAGTGGAATATCAGGCCGTACTTGGGAGTGTTGCCCCGGGTCTTCAGGGCCCTGCGGGGTGGGAAGGGCAAGAGTTGCTAACGGTGTGCCCAGGGGCAGGGGCAGTCCGTGGCCACAGCCGCCAGCAAGGCCCCCAGCTCCCCCCGTCCCAGCCCAAACCACAGTCAGCTAACCTGTGAGGTCAAGGGGGAACGGAAATGCGCTGGGCGGCTGCTCAGAGACCGGGGGCCGGTCTGTCACGTGAGTGGCCAGGCCAGGCGGTCCTGGCCCCTCGTCAAGCATGGCACCCCGAGGATCGCCATCACTGCAGCCGCCCCACAGCTGTACCTGAAGAGGGCCTTTTCTGCACCCAGGATCTGCACCGTGGAGGCCGGATACTTGGCCAGATTGGTGAGGCTGCCGGCATGCGAGATCAGGCGGGCACCCACCTGCGGGGAAGGCAAGGCGGTTATGCAGGGCGGGCAAAGCACCCAGCCACGCCGTGGCCTGCCCTGGAGTCTGGCTGCACGCCCAGCCACCTGGCAGCGGTGCCACTGACGGGCCTCGCCACTGCGGGGGCTGCCTGCTGCTGGGCATGCTGCACACGAGCCCCCCACCCCCCAGCCAGAAACGGGAACCCGCACGGGCCAGCAGGCCTGGGGCTGATGGAGCGGCTTGGTGCTGCCTTTGCAGGCAGCGTGAAGCGGCCCCGGCCCTCCCTGGCACGGATCAGCGGTGAGTGGCTGTCAGCAAAGAGAGCTCAGTGGATTGACAGATTCACAGAGTACATCATTTCTCTTGCCAGGGAGGACTCGAATGCCCCACCCACCCCCCACAAGCCCGGCCCCCGTCTCTTACGCACCACTTCTCCGATCAGGGCGGAGAGGCTGGGGGCCACCTGGCTCATCTTGGAGCGGAGATACTCCTGCAGGCTCTTCCGGTACTCGGAGAGAGAGATCACGCGGCTGGAGAAGCTCTCGATGTTGATGAGGTCAATGGGAGAAATGTCCATACCTGCAACGGAACAGGCAGAATAGAGCAGCAGCACCGGGACGGGGGAGGCCCTCGGATCAGGCCAGCAGATCGCCACGGGCCTGGACGCAGCAATGGCCGAGGACAACCGGGAGGAGCAGCTCTGAGGCCACCTCAGCGTCATTTCCCCAGGCGGCTTTAAGCCCCTAACCTGCACTCCACTCAGTTCAGTCTCCCGGGGAAGAAGCCACACAAAGGTTTAAAGAGAGAGGCCTAAGCGAGGATGTGATCACCCCGGGCCAGGAAGGCCAATCAAATCACACACAGACACTGTGCCTCCAAACCCTCCCCTTTGCTATCCCGTGCTCCCTGCCACGGGCCGCAGCCAAATTAGCATACTCTCCCCCACCCCTCTGGGTGCCACTGGGCGACCCGGTGCTGTGCTTGTTTTCTCCATCTTCCCTTCCTGGCAGTGCTACTGACCCATGGAGGAGCGGGAGGCCTCCAGGATCGCCTGGGCCTTGGCGCTGTCCATGACAACCTCTTCCAGCCCCTCCAGGCTCTCCTCGCTCAGCTCCTTCCGGTTGCCAATGAGCTTGGCCAGGCGGCAGTAGGTATAGTTGTCAGTCACGATCTTGATCAGCTCCGGGAAGTGATACCCGTACCACTCTCTGCAGCAGAAAGACTGTGGCGTTAGAAGGCAAAGAGCATCCTCTCCTCACGCCCCGAGAGAGGAAGGGTGCACCCCTCTCCACCAGGGACTGGCTCAGCTCGGTATTTCCAAAGCCGAGGTACTGCTAGAACCCTTCCCCACAGGCAACGGTTTTGTGGCCCTGCCAACAATACAGTCCAGGGGAAGACAGCCTGGCTGAGGTGCACGCAGGGCCGCTGTTTCTCTATCTCCCACTTCTGTACAGACAGCGTTTGCAAGCGAGCTGCCTGTGGTAAGCATGGGGAGACACGGGCAGCGCCGGTGGGCAGCCTCAAGGCAAGGCGATGTACGCACCGGACCCGCATGGAGAAGGTGTTGATGTCTTTATCGAGCTGGTCCAAGAGGCTGATGGACTGTATGATCATGTTATCCACCCGGTTCACGTTGAACTTTACTTTGGCTCGGGAGTAGCTGTGCCCGAGTCCCAGCTGGGCTTTGGAGGCAGACTGAGCTGTTAAACCCTTAACCAAGCTGTGGAAGTGCAGCCGGATACCTACAGGGAGCCCAGAAAAGCAAAAATGGGATGGCTTACAGTCAAGAGGAGACGCCACTTCCCCGGCCCTGCCTCAGTTATCCTCACGGGGTCGGAGTCCCCAGGAGTTCCGCATAGCCTTTGTGCTCACACACGAAAGGAACGGGCCGTCCCGTACCATCCCCGCCTGCCCAGGCTTCCCTACCTCGGGTGATCTCGGCGACCACGCCGCCCGTCTGGCACTGGTAGCCCAGCTCTTCCTGGACGGCAGCCCCGATTTTGGCATCGCTGACCCCAACAAGGACTTTCTTCTTCTTGGCCGGCAAGTTGGTCTCCAGGAAGAGGCGGAGGTCCTCGTGCAGGATCCCTGAGCCCGGCGAGAAGAGCGCCGCCGTCAGCGCGCGTCGCGGCCCGCCACCCTTTCCCACGTGCCCCGCCCCGGCCCACGTGGCCCACCTTCCGAGACCGCGTTGATGTTCTCCAAGGCGCTCTGCGCGGACTTGAACGGGAAGAAGGCGACCAGCTTGACCACGGACAGGAACTTGCCGAGGTTCAGCACGCTCTGCTCCACCTGCAGAACCACCGGGCGCGCCGCCACTTACTGCATGGAACCGCCGCCGCCATTAAGCCCGCGCCCGCGCCCCCTTCACCGACTCCCCGCGCGATCCTCGGCCAGGAGCCCGCGCGGGCCCGGCGGCGCCGGCGGATCCCGCGGCCCGGCGCCGGGGCGGGGCGCCGCTCACCTGAGGCAGCAGCAGCCCGACCTCCTCCACCTGCTTGAGGGCGAAGAGCGCGTAGCCGGCCGCGTGCTCGAAGAGGACGTGCAGCAGCACCTGCGGGCAAGCGAGAGGCGCGTGAGCGGCGGGGGCGCGTGAGCGGGCGCGGCGGGCGGGGCCGAGCGGCCGCCGGCGGGGCTCACCATGGCTGCGGCGCGGCTCCCGCGCAGGCCTCGCGCTCCCGCCGCCACGCGCGACCAGCCGGAACTGCCTGCGGAAGGGGCGGGCCCGCCGTCGGCGCGCGCGGCCCGCCCCTTCCGCCCTGCCCGCGCCGCGCTGGTGCGCACGCGCGGCTCCCCCTCGGCGTCCCGGGCGTGACTTCCCCTCCCGCCCGGCGCGCTGGTGCGCACGCGCGGCTCCCCCTCGGCGTCCCGGGCGTGACTTCCCCTCCCGCCCGGCGCGCTGGTGCGCACGCGCGGCTCCCCGTAGGCGTCCCCGGCGCGGTTTCCCTCGCCCGGCCCGGCCGGCATCTCCCCGTCAGCGCCGGAGCCTCCGCTGTCGGGCAGCGCGAGGGAGCGCCCGTCGCAGGCCGGGCCCCCCGGGCGCCCGCCTGCGCGTCCGCTAAGCGCGCCTGAGCCGGGCACGTGGAAATCCCCGGGCAGCGTCGAAGGCCCTCCCTGCGAGCCGGGCCCCCTCGGAGCGCCGGGCGCAGGCTGCCCACATGCGCCGGGGCGAGGCCTGCCGCTCGGGCGGCGGCTGCCCCTGAAGCGCTGAGGCGAAGGCAGGCAGATGCCTGGGCGCGGGCAGTGGCCGCACTTGGCTCTCCTGGGCATTCGCCATCCCCTTCCCCAGGCTCGCCTGAGCGGAGGCGACGGGCCCCGGCCAGCTCTGATAGGGGGCGGACGGGCCTGGGCTTCTGGATGAGCAGCCAGAATGCAGCCTCGCTTCAGCTGTGCCCCTTTTTGTAGTGGCACGGCCTGAAATGCCCAGAACTCTTTCTGAGACAAAGGGCAAGCAGGAGGGGGGCAGAAGGAAGCGGGACCCTCGGAAGTGCTGTGCACGTGCTGGCGAGCCACAGCCGCACACGGGCCTGACGCGGAGATCGGGTCTGTGGCCCCACCCCACCCTCGGGACGGGGGCTTACCCCTGCCTTACCGCCGGGCTGCGGGAGCAGCACGGGGCATTCCAGCTTGCTTGAGGAAAGACATCACACAAGTTCAGTTTAAGTTAGTTTATTTGTCTTGAGCTCACAGAATTCAACATGCGAGAGCATTTCGGTCCTAACAGGCTTACGGGTCTCGGGCCCGGATCCCTCTCCTCCCAGCAGGAGGTGCTTCTCGCTCCCTCTGCCTGAAAGCACTGAGGACGGGCCCCCAGAGGGGCTGGCGCAGGGACAGAGGCGCTGAGCTCGGCATTGCGACGCGTGTAGCGCTGAGGCAGGAGGGGACTCCCTTCCCCAGACACGTGCTTTGAGGAGGCCAGACACACCGGTCTTTCCAGCCCGCCGCAGGGAGGCTCTCCCCCACGCCCGGTCCTTTCGCTGTGGAGCCCCACGTGGCATCGCCCAGCAGCAGCAGCGGGGCGCTCGGTGGTTTACATGGGCAGCTGCTGCTGAACTGTGTGGGTCAGGGCGGTCTGGCGCCTCTTCCCCACAGCCCAAATGCACCTGGGAAGAGCAGGGTGCTCCCCGGGCTTTGTGCCTGCTGCTTGGCTCTGGCCCTGTGGCTGCCTCAGGACAGGCGGTGGAGGAGGAAGCACCAGGCGCGCGGCAGAGAGGAGGGCCTGGCCTGAGACCCGGCCGCGTTCAGCATCAAGAGGGACAGCGAGTGGGTGGAGGGCCCCTGCCTGCCCAGCTGTGGGGGCGCCATCCGGGTGCACGGAGCACGGGCAGGTGCAGAGATGCGGGAGTGGGGGGAGTGTGGCAAGCGAGGCGGCAGAGGAAGCGGGGGGGCGCCTAGGAGATGAGCCGGGCGTGGACCTTGTGCAGCTGCTCCGGCGTCAGGACCAGCCTGTGCACCTGGCCGTGGCCCGGCTGGCAGGGGAAGGTCACTTTGCCGACGTAGACCGTGTCGCTCTTCTGTTCCTCTTTGGCCTGCGAGAGGGAGCACAGCGGGCAAGGGTCAGGGGTGCAGAGCGGGCTGCCCGCGCCGGGAACAACCAGCGCGGCCTTCCTCCCCCTCCCCCGGCCCCGGCCCGGCCCGGCCCCTCACCTTCAGGAAAGGTGCCGACGGGAAGGTGCCGAAGGCAGAGGGGACATTCGCTCCGGGGCGCTGGAGGACGGTCTCTTTCAGGACTTCGTCCTGCGGGTGGGGAGAGGAGGCGCTTAGTGCGGGGCAGCCCGAGCGGAGCGGGGTGGGGCTGGGCTCCGAGGGCCTGCCTGAGGCCCGTGCTCCTCCTCACTGGAAGGCGAGCGCTGCCGCTGCCGCTGCCCTGAGCGCCCCGCCAGCAGCCACAGGCGCTCCCCGGCTGCCGCTGCCACCCTACCTTCAGTTTATCAACGGCTTCGCTCAGCGATTTCAGGCGGGCCGTCTGCTCCAGGAGCTGGGCTGCAGGGCTGGCCGCTGCAAGGCGAAGAAGGGCAGAGCGGTGAGGGAGCGAAGGGGGCCGAGGCCCCGCCCCGCCCCCCGGCCCCACGCCGGGCATACCTGTCCTCTGCCGGGTGATGTCCACCACCGTGGCATTGGCGCTCATCTGGTAGAGGGTCTCCAGCAGCTGGCTGGTCTTGCGGTACAGGGAGCTGGAGACCGCCTCATCCCCCTGCCTGTCCTTGGGGAGGGAGAGCTTGGGCACGTGCAGGGGCGAGAGCGAGGCCAACTCCCTCCGCATCTGAGCTCCCTGCAGGGGGGGAGGGAGGGAGGCGAAGGAGTGCGCGGCTGGCCCCGGAGGCCTGTGCTCGCTGCACTTCAGAGCAGGCGCCCCCAAGAAAGGAAGCCCCCCCCCACGCCCTGGCGCTCCCTGTCCCACCAAGGGCAGGGCGGACCGGGACTTGCAGGGAAATGCAGAATCACACGAAGGGGAGTGGAGGGAGGCGGGACGGGATGGGGGCAGGAGGAGGCCAGGATCAGAACGACTGGTGTGGACCCTGCAAGGAGCTTCTCTGGAATGGGAATGTTGGGGGGGGCCCTTCCGAGGGACTGCGGCTCCCAGTCCGGGGCCCCGCTCCTCTCGGGGAAGGCCTCCCTCTGCAACCGCTCGCAAAGGGCCCTCCCTCGCACCTTGAGCCGGTTGTTCTCGTTCTTGAGGTGCTTGACGGAGAGCTGCAGGGCGTCGATCTGCTGGAGGAGGAGCGGGGAGTCCTTCACCTGCACGGGGCCTGCCGCGCCCATCATCACCTGGCCAGCAGCCATGCCTGCCCAGGACAAAGGACGCGCCCTCAGAAAAAGGGCCTTTGGGAGGGAAGTCGGGCACGACGGGGACGGAGTGCCGGGCGGCAGTGTAGCCGGCCTGTCCCGCCTGCTCCCGGGCATGGCTGGCTGCCTGGGGGCTCCCCGGGGGTCCGTGGCTGGGGACTCTGCAAGGCACGGCAAGCTGAAGCGCCTTCCGCTGAGCTTGGAAGGAAGGAGCCCGAGCCTTGCCCCAAGCCAGCGTCTGCCAGGCTAGGATGGGGCATTTCAGGAGGACTGGAAACGGACGGGGAACAGGCCCGCCCCGCACAACTCTGCCGGGAGGGAGCCGTTCACGGCTCTGACGGAGGGGCTGCCCCGGAGGCTGGGAGTGGGGCAGGCACAGCCGCCAGCCTCCCCCTCCTCCGACCAGGGCAAACGAGGCCGTGAGCACACTCGCCAAGCGAGCGCCAGCACGGGATTCTCAGGGGGGCTGTGCAGCTCACCCCCTCTGCCCCGCCCAGAGCCCCCCGCAGTCCTGCAAGCCACCCTGTGCCCATGGCCCATCTCCAAGCCCCGCCGCGCTGCCAGGCCCCTGCAACCATCGGGCAACGCGAGGCCCAGCCTGGCCCGGGGGAGCGGCTGCCACCGTACCTCTCTGCTGCTCTTCTGAAGGGGGAGCGTGGAAGAGAGGAGAAGCGGCAGTTAGGAGACGCCCACCGCGGGGGGGCATGTCCTGCGGGGCCCCTCCTGACCCGCTCGGCCTCTCGCTCGCTGGGAAGGCCCGTTCCCGGGAGCCGCAGGGGCCGCCTGCCCAGGGAGGCTGGCTAGCGGGGCCCACGGGGCTGGTCCTCCCGAGGCCGGGCGTGCCGCTCTGCTCTGGAGCACGCGCACGCATCCAGCGCCCCCCCACGAGAAGGAGCCACACAGCCAGCTCCCCGCAGCCGGGAAGCAGAGCGCTCCGCGGCCCCGGCGACGCACCAGGGTTGCGCTCGGCCTGCCGGGGCCGAAGCCCCGGGGGCCAAGGCCGGCTCGCGAGCCACCCGCCCCTGCTGCCGGGCAGCAAGGAAAGGAGCGGAAGAGCCCCGCACGGACGGAGCCAGGTGGTGGCGCCCTCCCTCCAGCAAGGCTGCCTCGCAGCTCGGCCCCCGGCCAGGGACCCCCCGGCCCCCACGGACTTCCCCTCCGGCCCCGGCCCCACCTCCCGTGATGCCGGAGATGACGGAGGCGATGCCGGAGGGGGGGGCGCCCCGCAGGCCCTCGATGGTGCGCTTGGACTGGCTGCTGAGCCGCTGCTTCAGCTCCAGCTTCTCCGACTCCAGCTGGTCGATGTCTGCCTGCAGAGCGTCCATCGTCTCCTCGAACTCCCTGGGGAGAAGGCAGCGCTGATGCCGAGTGCCGCCTGCCAGGAGGGCTCCCGCAGGCGCGGGCACAGCGTCCCGGCGACCCCAAGGGCAAGCGGGCACGGGGCAGAGCCGGGGAGGCCTGGGGTGCTGGGCCCAGCTGGCAGCCTGCCCGGGGGGCACCTCCGCCGCTTGGGGCCTGGACGTGCCGAGCTGGACCCTCTGCGCCAGAGGCCGTTGTGGGGAGCCTGCCCCAGAGCTGCTTGGGCACGACGAGGTGTCCTGCCCACAAAGGGGGGGCCCAGATTCCCAGCATGCCGAGTGCTGTGCCAGGTGACAGGGTCCGATTCTGGCCTGGAGCCCAGACCTCAGACACAGGAGGACAAGCCCAGCCCCGGCCCACCCCCCGATGCGAGCGGCTGTGGGGAGAGGCTGGGCGTGGGTTCGGTGCCGAAGGACCCGGGCAGCGCCCCCCAGGCCGGGGCACGTCCGAGGAAGGGCCGCCCCTCAAGGGCCGCCGGCGCCACGTACTTCTCCTTCTTCCGCAGCAGCGCCTGGGTCTCGTCCAGCTTGGTCTGGATCTTCTCCACTCGGTCGTCCGCGTCCTTGGAGGAGCTGTCCAGCTTCTTCTCCAGGAGGCTGAGGCGCACGTTGGCCTCGCTCAGCTCCTCCCCCTGCAGAGCACGGCAAGCGAGGGGGCCTGAGGCCTCTGCAGAGAAGCGCCTGGAGGAGCCACCCAAGGGGCAGGCTGGGAAGGGCCCTCTGCCGGGCTTTCCAGCACGGCCCGGCTCTGGTCGGGATGGGGAGGGCACAGGGGGGGGGGGGGGGGGCAGGCCAGGAGCCTGCGGTGTGCAGGGTCTGACCTTGATCTTGAGCGACTTCTTCAGCTCCTTGATGACGGTTTCCCGGTCCTCCAGTTTGAGCCCCAGCCCCTCGGCGTCTGTGATCTCCGCCCGCAGCGCAGCCGCCCGCAGATCCACGGGCGAAGGGGGCTGCAAGAAGAACCGGGCCGCCTGCTTGGGTGCCGGATGGGCCCGGGGAGCCCATCGCAGCCCCGGGGGCAGCCCTGCCTCCGTTCCCCCGCAGGTCTTTTGAGATCCAGGAACCCGTCCTCCCTGTGGGCCTGGCCGCGAGACGCACCGCGAGGGGCCGCTCCGCACCAGCCCAGCCGCCGGCCGTCCTGGCCAGAGCGCCGAGCCCGTGGCCGCCCGGCTCGCGGGGGCTCACCTTCGCCTGGGGCTTGTCCGCGTCGTACTCGCCCTCCTGCATGGCCGTGGCCATCTTGTTCATGGTGGCGACGAGGATGCTGCACGACTGGCGCAGGCACTCGTAGGGGCTCACGCCCGGCACCCCGTAGATCTGCGGGGGAGACCGCCGATGCAGCAGGCCGCGAGAGCTCGCCCGTGCCGCGAGCCCCCCACAATCGGAGGGGGGAATGCCGGCTGGCCGAGCCCCCGGGGAGCCCCCGCGTGCAGGCCTGGCCACACCGCCATCTTGCAGCGCCACCAGGCAGCCCACGGACCGCAAAGGGCGGCCGCTGGGGCTCAGCTTGGCTTCCCGCTTGGTGCCGTACGGCGGCAGCTGCCTGGGCTCGGTGCCCATGTGCCTGAGACTGACCAGCCCGGGGGACAGAAGCAGCAGCCTCGGGGAAGAGCCGCTGCCCCCCGCCACTCACGGGGAGCGGGGAGGGGGAGAGGGGGTGGCGGCAGCGACCCCAGACCCGTGAGCGGCCAAGAAGGGGAGGTGCCTTGCCTGCTCACTGGCCTTGAAGGCCAGGTCTTCCAGCTTGGCCGCCTGGAGGCCCTCGTTCTCCGTCAGGGGGGCGATCCGCTGCGCCCCGGCGGCCGCCACCTCCTGCAGCACCGCCACGACCCACGTCAGGTGCTTGCGGCAGTCCTGCAGCGTGTCCGCGACCTGCCCGGTAAAGGATGGTTAGAGGGCGGAAGGAGGCGTGCCAGGCCAGCCCTCCGCCTCTGCGGGTGATGGGTGTCTCCCAGGGCCGGGCTCCCACCTGCTGTCCGAAGCTGAGTGCCGCGGGGATGCCGGGGGCCTCGGTGCCCGGCATGCGGCGCCTGATCTTCTTGCAGAACTGCCGGATGTCGCTGCACGAGGTCTCCAGGTCCTTCAGCAGGATGGCCAAGTCGGAGGCCTCCTGCCCGACCTGCGGGCGAAAGGCGGCGTCAGCCCAGCGTGGCGAGGACCCTCGGCGGCCCCCCGAGAGGCCAGCCCTCGCCCTGCCCTGGGCCGCCCTGCCTCTGGCGCTCACCTGCAGGAAGGACCGCAGCCTGGCCACCTCCACGCTCATGCAGTCCAGGGCACTCTGGGTGAACTGCGGGCAAGCAGAAGCGCGGTCACTCGGGCCCCCTGCGGAAGCGCCGCTCCCCCGAGGCCCTTGTGCGGCGTCTCGCCAACGGAGCCCCCACCCTCTGCCTGGCCCCGGCGGGTGCGCGGCCACCGGCTCCGGCACACTCCGCCACACCCCTCCTGCGCACCTTGATGTGGTCTGCCAGCTGCGTGGTGCAGTCCTCTGCTTGGTCAGCCAGGTGGATGCTGTACAGGTGCTGGAGGGAGAAGGCAGGGAGGGAGAGGCGCCTGGCCATCAGCTGCCTTCCTACCGGTAGCAGCCCCAGTGCCAGCTGGCCTCGCCCTTTGCCGGCCCGGCTGCCGCAAGACCGGAGGGGCACAGGCGTGGCTGTGCGGGGCCCAGGCTGAATGCCGGGCCGGAGCAACCAGGCCATGGACGCGGGCAGGGGGCCAGCGCGAGGCGGCCCTCGGGGTGCTGATGTGGGTGGGGCATGTGGCTTTCTGGGGCCGCCTCCCAGGCGGCTGATTTTGGAAGGCCTCCGGCTGAGGGGCAGGACCGGAGGGGGTGATCGCTGGGTGGGCGGGAGCTGTGAGTGCGGCTTCGGGCTCCGCGCGGCTCCCCGCCTTCCCAGCACTGCTGGCGCACGGCCGTGGGTTGGGGCAGTGCCGTGGGGCTCCACCGGGGCTGGGACTCCCAGGTCCCACCTGGTAGTACTTGATGGCTTTGGTCAGGGGCTCCACGTTGACGGTCTCGTCCAGCTGGTCCTTGTGCAGCAGCTCGATCAGGAAGTCCAGGGACCGCTCGTGCACGCTCATCTCGGGATAAAGCGTCCCCACCTTCTTGTATGTGTCCACGTCACACTTGTTCAGCGCCCTGAGTTGGAGCGGCACTGTCAGGACCGGCGGGGACTGCAGAGCCCCCCGCCGGCGCCCTGGGGCCCCCGAAAGCGACTCACTGCTCGTATTTGTGCAGCGCCGCCTGCAGGAGGATGAGGGAGTACACCAGCCCCGCGGCGAAGCTCAGCTGCTCCCCCGGCGCCCCTCGCAGGCCGGCCCGCTCCGCACAGCTCTCGTTCAGCTCGAACTTCTCCTGGGCCTGCTTGCTGATCAGCTCGGCCTGTTCCGGGGGGGAGGGCCCGTCAGAGTGCGGCACACCCCCGCGCCCGCCCCCGCCCACTGGTGCTGCTGCCCCTCCGCGAGTGTCCTCTCTGGCCGCCGTAGGGCAGGGCGCAAGAGAGCCCTCTGTGTCCCGGGACCCAACGGGCCACCCACAGCCCTCTCCGTCGGCTCGAGTCCTGTGCAGCTTGGCCCGTTCAAAACGCCCCGCTGCTTCCCTGAAGCGAGGCAAGCCCCCCGTGAGGGAGAGACCCCGCCCCAGCACCCCCAGCCTCCTCAGCTCCCTGAGGTCTGGGGCCAGGCCTCGAGCACGAAGAAGGGACGAGGGGGCGGGTCGCTCGAGAGGCAGCCCGGCTGCGTGGGATCCCGCAGAGCCCTCGCCGTGGCTGGGCAGCCAAGAGCTGCGGTTTGGGAAAGGGCGGCTCCGCCTCCGCCTGCACGGAACGGGGTGCCTGGCGCCGGATTAAGCGAGCTGCAGTTGCACGGGCGAGGAAGGGGGGGCCGGAGATTCTCGTGGAAGCAGCACATGCGCACCGTGCCGGAACGTGACGCTTCGGGATCTTGCTGCTGGGTGGCAACGGGGTGGGAAGGAACCTCCGCCGGAGCGGCTGGAGGAAGGCGTGAGGCGTCAGCCCGTGCCCTCCGGCGCCTGAGAAGCGTCCTGGAACGGGCGCCGCGCGTCGCTGCTGCCTTGCTTCTCGAGCCGTGCGTTCAGCCAGAAGGAAGGCGGCAGAGGGCCCCGCTGCAAAGGGCCCTGGCCAGCCGGCCTACCTTGCAGATGAGGCGTGGGATGAGCAGGAGCACCAGGAGGCAGTCGTGGTCCCCGCCGTGCCGCAGGAAGCTGCCCGGCATGAAGGCGGTGAGGAGGGAGACGTGCCGGTTGGCCTGCTGCACCTCCATCTGCCGCAGCTCCATCTCGATGGCCTGCGGGGCGAGCGGGGCCCGGGTGAGCCGCAGGGGCCGCAGGCCCAGGGTGGGGGGCAGGCGCCCCCGGACACGAGCGCGCGGCGCCCCTGCACCCCCTCCCTCCCGGAGCACCTGCCCCACCACCCCGTGGCGCTCCTGCATCTGGGCCTCTCCCCCCTCCTCGTGCTGCAGTCCCTCTCCTGGGTCACACGGACACGGACAGGCGGCACGAGGGAGGGGCCCTCGCCAGCCGGACGCTGCCTGAGGACGCGAACGGCTGGCGGGGCTCACGGGGAGCAGGAGCCGGCCCAGCCTGGGCGCCTTTGCAGCTCCCGGTGGAGCCGACGGAGCCCGCAAGACGCCCCAAAGCCAAGCAGCCCTGGCGGGGCCTCGAGCAGCGCTGCTGCTGCTCAGTCGCAAGGTCGTGTCCCGCGGCCACAGCAGCCGGGCTGTCCTGCCCCCTGCTACCCCCGAAGCCCACCAAGTGACGTTACCTAATGTTACAACATGACTTAAGTTGCGCTGTATTCTGGCGCTATGCTTGGCACTGCATTTCTAGCCTGACTCGGCCTTTCGAATGAAGAGCTGACGGCCACGGCCTGCTGCTGGCCTGGTTTAGGCAGCGTCTCCACCTCGTGCTTCCAGCGAGTCCGCTGGGTTTCTGCGTGGGCCAGTGGGTGAGCCCTACGTGCGCCCGGGCAGCTGCCTGAAGGAGCAGGCCGGCCTCGCCCCATTCCGTGCATTCACCCTTTCCGTTCTGCACGCATCCCCCGCGGACCCTACCTTGGCGTGGGCTTTGGTCTCTGCAAATTTAATCTTGAAGTCAAACATCTCGGGAGGAGGCTGCTGCTGCCTCTCCGCCGACGCCTCTTGCTGGCTCATCAGCTCGCGGTTGACATCCTGGACCAGGGACGGCACTCCTCAGGCGCACTGATCCGCGTGTCGGAGGCCGTGCCGGCCTGGCAGCCCTGCCACCCCCTCCCCACACCGGCTGCTGGGCCAAAATGCCGGTCGAAGGAGGGCCTCCCCCCACGCTGGCTCGAAGTAGGGCGACACATTGCGCTTCCAACCGGCCAGGGCGGCCCATGCTGGCCTTGGCCCTCGCGGCAGGCCGGCCTCCCCTCAGCAGCAAACGGCCCCGGGTCACCCAGCTCCCCCACCCACGGAACCTGGACGGAGTGGCCCATCCTGCTTCTTGCCGTGGGGGCTTCAGCCACTGGACAGGACAGCAACCAATACCGGAAGGGCTGCTGGCGCCGCTTGTGCTGCAACGGGGCAGGGGCAGTGCAAGGTCACAGAAGCCCCGCTCCCCCAAACCGCAGGCAAGAGCCTTGCTTTAGAAAAGGACAGTGAAAGCGGAGCTTCTCGGGATGGAAAGTTATCATCCGGCCTAAGACACGCCTAAACGACCGGAAGCAGGAGCTGCTCGGCCACGCTGTCCACCGCCTTCGTGGCCAGAACTCCTATGCTGCAGGAGGAGCAGAGCGGCCTGGAGAGGAGGGCCTGCAGCCCCCGCTTCGCTCTCGGCCTCCCTCGCCCGCCCCGACACACAGGGCCCGGCGACCCCAGGCGGCTCCTGCCGGAGGCAGAACGGCCGGCCAAGCACGCCCCTGGTGCGGCTCCCTCTCCCAGGCTCGCCCTCCGATGCCAGGTTGGGGGGGGGGGGCGCCTGGGACAGCCCCGGCAAGGGGCCGGGCCCACCGCTACCTGCAGATGGGCGGTCAGCTCCCGGTACTTCTTGATGGTCTGCTGGTAGTCCGCCACCGTCTCCTGTGCGGCCTCCACCCGCTTCTCCGCCTCGCGGACCCGCGCCGTGGCCATGTCCAGATGCTCCCGCAACTCCAGCTCCGTCTCCCGGGCGTTCTCCTGCAGCTCGTCATTCATCTCATTCATGGCTTCCTGGTGGGGGGGCACAGAAGGCCGCCTTCAGAGACACGGGGGGGGGGGGGGCAGGAGGCCGCTTGGGGCTGCGTGGCAGGCGGAGGGCAGCTGCACGGGCCAGGCAGCGTCCTCCCTGCTGGGAGCAGGGGCAGGGGCGAGCCTCCCCCCACTGGTCACGTCCGCAAGGCGGTGCACTGAATCCCAGGACAGCCCGCCTGTCGGGGCGCTGGGAGGCTTGTCGGGAGATGGCCCGCCGCGAGCTGCTCCGCCTCCGCCTCCACCTCCCCCTCGGCACACGGCGCCCCCCTCCAGTGCTCACTCACCAGGTCTCCGACCGTCTCCCGGAGCTCCCGGACCTTCTCCTCGAGGTCCAGGTTCCTCTCGGTCAGCGTCTCCACCATCTCCTCAGCCCCCAGAGCAGCGTCCACCTGGAAGAGGCACGCGTGGGGATGCCGGCTGAGTCCCCACCCCAGACAGGCCGGGTTCAGGGGACGTCGGCACCAGGAACGAGCGCCCCCCTCCCAGCAACAGGCCACCAGGCACCGACGGGCCGTCTCAAGCCACGAGAAGCAGCCTGTCCGGCTACGCTGAGATTTCTCTCCCCTTCCAAAGAGAATGAAGATGCTGCTTCATCACTTCCTTGATAAGGCAACCAGTAAAGCCTCTGCGCTTCTGTTCTTCCCGCTCCGGCTGCCGCTCTGGGTATGGGGCAGGCGTCCCTGGCTCTCGCGCCTCAGCAGCGCCTGGGGACCCTCCATGGTCTGCAGGACAGCCGTGCGTCTCCCAGCTCGCTGTGGCTCCAGCACAGAACCGGGCCCCTTTGCGGCCCCTCCAGCGGCCCCCTTCCGGCTACTGAGGACGGCTGGGCTGCTGGCCCTGGAGGGACACTCCCCCCCACGGCCCCCACCAAGTTGCTTCAGGCGCCCTTTAGAATGTGGCAGCCCATCCCTCGAGAGGGTCCGCACCCGCAAGACGCATGGGCGCCCTTCGTGAGCCCGCTTCCCTGACGCGCCCACCAGAGGGCGGGGCCGGCTGGTGGTGGAGCGCCCCCCTCCCAGCCCTTGGGCAAGGAGGGCCCCCCCCCCACGGGGGGCAGGGACCGTGGGCTGCCGCCCCGGCTGTGCACGGGCCTCGCCAGGCAGGGCTGTCGGTGCCGCTCCTTCGTGCTGTGCCAGGCGGAAAGCGATGGTGAGGAGAAGCGGGCACTCCTCATCACCTGGCTCGTGTGGGGACCCCCCAGGAGCTGGGCGCCCCCCGAGCAGGGGCTCCTGCTGCAGAGCGCCCTGGCGCCCTCCGTGGCTGGCGGGCTCAACTCTACGCGCGTGTTGCAGCGGCAACTGGGGTCAGGACGGCTGGGGCAGGCCCCACGGACGGGGAAGCTGCTGGAAAAGGCTGGGGCCGAGCAAGAGCAGGAGGGCCGGCCTCTCTTCTCGGGCTTCCCAGAGGCCAGTCCGCGGAGCAACAGGCTCGAGCCCCGGGAAGCCAGGCCCAGCTCCCCGACTGTGAGCGCAGTGCCACATGGGGCCGTGGGCTCTCCCAGTTGGAGGCGTTTGAGAGGCAGTGGACAGCCCCTGCCGGGGAGGCTTCGTGCCGGAGTCCTGCACCGAGCAGGGCGCCATGACGGCCTCGTGGGTCCTGCTTTTCCCATCCAGCCTTGAGCTTTGAAAAACGTTAAGCCTCCAGACTCCCTGCTGCTCCTGTTACCCTCTGATCCGGCTGGCAGAAATCACGGCCGGTCACTCTGCAGCGCTCGAGGCGGCTGTGGCTGCGACGGGGGGACCTTGCCGTCCCCCGTCCCCCCGGGCTGCTTTGAGGTTCCCACGCCAGCAGCTCTGTGGTGGCAGCAGCGGCGATGAAGGAGCCACGTTGCTTAAAGCACGGCATGCAGAGACGCAGGCCCCCGAGGGAGCGGGACGGGCTGGGAAGCCCATCCAGGCCCTAAGGCAGCAAAGACGCCAAGGGACGGCAGCTGCCCTGAGACCCTTCGCGGCTTTTGTCGTCACCCTAACAGTGAGGAAGGAGCTAATTGAAAACGCCTGTCCAGTTCCTGTCCCCAGCCCTGCCTTCTTCCCCCTATTTCTCTGCTGCAAACACGTGCCTGTGGCTGGCAGCCGGCCCGGGCTGGGCTGGGCTAGGGGGCATCCAGGTGCAGCAGAGCCCGGCCTGGGCAGAAAGGGCTCCGGCTGCCTGCACGGGGAAGTCTTGCGGAGCCGCCTTTCCTCCACACCTGTTTGGGGAAAGGGTGCTGGGTCCAATGTGGGGGGGGGGGGGGGGCTGCGCCACGGAAAGCAAGCAGACAAGGCCCCGCTGCCCTGGACGGGCCATCCCTCGGGAGGCGGGGCAGCCCAGGCCGGGTGCCGCGGGCCGGCTCACCTGCTCCTTCAGCTCATCCGTGGTCCTCTCGGCCTGCTTCAGCTCCTCCTGCAGCTTCTCCTTCTGCTGGCGCAGGGACTCGAGCTCCAAGTTCTTCTTCTCCATGTGCTTCTGCAGCTTCACGTGCTCCTGCTTCTCCGAGGCCGACAGGTCCCTCATTCTTTCGAGGCAAAGCACGCTCGGCGTCACTCACACGACCCAGGGCAGAGCCTGGGCCTGGCTGGGAAGGGCACCCCCCCACAGCCCCCAGGAAAGGCCCAGCTCAGTCTCTGGGGCCGGCCACACAGAACCATGCGTGCTGCAAGCCCAACTGGTGGACCCAATCCTGCGCACCGGGGAGGCCGCGGGAGGCTGCCTCCAGTGGGGTGTGCGTGTGTGTTCCTACCTCACGAGCGCCTCCTTCAGCCGGGCATTCTGCTCTTCTAGCTGCTTGACGTGGTAGCTGGAGGCAGCCCCATCCGAACCTGGAGAGGCAGCAAGGCACATGCAGAAGCTCTTCAGGGCGCCTGCCCCCAGCAAGCCACCCCGCGACTGCGAGGCACGGCCTCCCGCCCCACCCGCAGGCGCCCCCACGCCAGCTGCCCGACCCTGGGGTATTCCCAGCCATGCTCAGGTAGGACGGAACTCCCACCGTGGCTGCCTCGTTACCCAGCCAAGCGCAAGGACTCTGGGGATTCTTCCAGCATGTGGAAGAGGAAGAGAAACGCTAAGCAAAATACTCCGAGGACATACTTGGCTACGAAAGGGGCGCTGGCACAGCGACCCGGGTTCTGGGGCCACGGGGCTACGCTTCCTTGGAGCTGGACAAGAGCTGGGAAGCAGGTGTTTGGCCCCCACGCGAGGGTGCTCTTCAGGGGGCTTTAGACTGGGGAGGGAGGGAGGGAGGGAGGAGGGAGGCGAGTGTTCGTGCAGAGAAGATGGCCATGATTGCGATCGTGTTTTTGCAGGAACATGGCCGCGATCGTGGTCATCACCCGATGTGGCGTTCACGAACGGAGGCAAAATTTTTCCAAAATTTCTGTTCACAACCAGCTCTGGTCGTGAACTGAAGCGTTCATGAGCCGAGGTGCCAGGTACACAGTCTTCAATGCCTGCCTATTAATGCCTGGAGAACAGGACACAAGAGCCTGAACTCTTAATGCTGGAGGGGAACGTGACCTGGCAGACGTAACTGAGACTTGGTGGGACGACTCCCATCACGGGAGCTCCTGACCTGCGTTGCTGCTAACTTCCTGATGAAGCTAAAGCGAAGGAAGGAACTAGAGGATCGGCCATCCTTGCCTTGATTCTAACCAACAAGGATGACCTATTGGAGAAAATGGCAGTTACAGGAACTCTGGGGAAAAGTGACCACATGAAACTTGAATTCTGGATTCTGAATGCGGCCAAAGCCAAGTGTGGCCAGACTTGTACCCTGGATTTTAGGAAAGTCAGCTGTAATAAACACAGAACAGTTATAAGTAAGATTCTATGGGAAGCAACTCTATTGAGATAAGGAGTCCAAGATAAGATAGGAATTTTTTAAAAAGGAAATTCTAAAGGTGAAATTAAGAGACAATTCTCATGAAAATGATAGAACGCAACAGACAAAGCCAGAGAGGCTTTCACCAACAGCTCAGGGATGACCTGAAGATGAAAAGGGATGCACCTCAGAAGTGGAAGAAAGCACAACGGAATTCCAGGGATGGTATCAGGAAGGCTACAGCGGAGAATGAGCAGAGATTAGTGACAGATGATAAAAGCGATGAAAAGCCTTCTTCAGAGACATGCACAGTACAAGACAGGAGGAAGAAACAGGGGTTCAACTACTCATTGAGGATGGAAAAAGCTCAAGGAACATCAGGTTGGATGTCAGAAAGTGCTTCCTGACTATTAGAATGCCCAGGAAACGGAATGGGCTTCCAAGGGAGGTGGTGGAGGCCCCGTCCGTGAGGGCATTCAGGGAAAGACTGGACAGCCACATGGTGGGGACTGCATGTGCGGAGCCGGCTGGAGCCGGGGTCAGACGAGATGGCCTGGGAGGCCCCTTCTGACCCACTTTGATTCTGTTTCTGAAAAGGGTTAACGGATGACAAAGGGAAGGTGGAAGTGCTTGCTCAGTTCCTACTTTGGCTTAGTCTTCTCCCAAGGAGGGGCTGCAACCGCCACGGCCAAGGTGAAGTATGAGCTCAGGGCAGGATCGCTGCCAGAGACTGACAGTCAAATGGCCAAGGAGCTCCCATCACTTCGGGCCAGGTCAAATTTCCAGGGCCGGAAGAATTGCATTCTTGAGTAATAAAGGAACTGGCAGGAGCACTTGGAGAACTATTATTCTGAAAAAGCACAGAGGATGGGTGACGTGCCAGATGACTGCTGTCCCATCTTCAAAAAAGGAGGGCGGGTGGGAAACGGCAGACCAGTCAGTCTGATATCAGGTACTGCGAAGGTTCTGGAGATCACGAGCCCAGTGAAAGCAGCACAGCGATCGCTAGGAGCCCAAATGGGTTGCTGAGAACAAGTCCTACCAGACCAATCTGGGCTCATTTCCTGGTCAGGCAGACTCCCTGGCGGACTGTGGGAATGCTGTGGGCATAATATGGCAAAGCTTCTGGCAAAGCGCCCCATGATATCCTGCTGAGCTCAGGGGAAAAACTCTCTGGCAGATCCCCCCCCCAGTTGTCGACAGAGTCTGCGACTGCTCCTCAATGACTCCTCCTAAAACTGGGGAGGGGTAAGGAGCAGGTTATGGCAGGACTCAGTCCTGGGCCCAGGGCTCTTCCACATTTTGATCCAGGAGGGGTGGTTTAACTTGGAGTCCTGCTCCGAGCAGGGGGCTGGACGTGGCGGCATGCGGGTCCCTTCCAATTCTACTGTTCTGTGGTTCTATGATTAATGCTTCCTACTTGTCAGATCTGCAAATGTCGCAGAACTGGGTGGGACAGCCAGCTGAGTGGGAATCCTGGAAGGCAGAAACATAATGCAAAGCTACACTGACAGGTTGGAGCGTTGGGCTGAGAAGTGTAAAATAAAATGTAACAGAGACAAATGCCAGGTTTGGTACCTAGGAATAAGAAAGCAAATGCAGTTACACGATGGGGGATGCTGAGCTCAGCAACAGCGGTGCGACTGGAAAAGGTGCAAATACTATATTGGTTTGCATTCATAGAAGCATCACTTTGAAATCGCACGATGCACCAGTTCCCTTCGCTCCACACTGGTTGGGTCTCATCTCGAGCACCGCGTCCAGTTCGAGGCGACACACTTTAAGAAAGATGCGGCCAAACCGGACGAGGCTCAGAGGAGGGCAGCAAGGGCGGTCGGGGGGAGAAGGCAGGGCACTCGCAGGGCTGCCTAGGTGAGAGATGACTGGCAGCGTGTCACAGCAACAGAAAACCCCTCCTGCTCTGCCACCCATCCCTGCAGGGCTACAGAAGCCGCCTAGAGACCGAGCGACGCGCCCGGAGACCCCAAGCAGAGCCGCCGCTCTTCCCCTTCTGGGAGGGAAGCAGAAGCAGGCGCGGGAATCGGCATGCCTGCCACGTGGGCGGCCATTAGACCCTGGGGGTGGAACAGGCCCTCACAGGAGCCGGCGGCTCCCTGGCTGGAGCAGTTCCGGGGCCGGACGCCACTCCTTCGCCAGCGTTTGCCTACCCCCAGTGCAGAGCGGCAGCTGGGCCCATCAGCCACGCAGTGCCTGCCCCCCAGAGAAGGCCCCCACCGCCCCCGCCCCCCTCACCCTTCTCCTCGATCTCATGCTTCAGGATCTCCAGGTCCATGGTGAGGTCCTCGACCTTCTCCTTCAGGGAGTCCACCTCCTGCTGCAGGGACTCCGCTCGCTCCTCGGCCATCTCCTTGTCCAGCGTGGCCATCTCGATGGCGTCGGCCGTGTCGGCCATCTCCTCCACGTAGTGATCCTTGGCTTCCAGGGCCTCTTTGGCCTCCTGTGGGGAGAGGAGGCAGCCATGCCTGTCTAGTCGCGGGGGAGGGGGCGGGGGAAGCCACACCGCTCCCGCCTTGGACCCTCCCCACACCTTGCCCGGGGGTGGGGGGACACCTGCGGGCCTGGACAAGCCCTAGCCGGCATAGGGAAGATGGGGGTCGCAAGCCAAAACAACGGGGGGGGGGCCAGGTCCCCCACCAGGCCCTGTGGCTGCCTCCTCACAGGACGCGAGGAAGCGGGCGCCCTCCAACCGGGAGCCGCAGGCACAGGCGGCCCTGCAGGGACGGAGGTGAGGCCGACCTGCCCGGAGGCTCTGCCCCCTCCTGCCAGAGCCACCCGCCCACGGACAGGCGCACCTTCTTGGCTTCTTTCAGGCGCTTCTGCAGCTCGGCCTGCTGCTCCTGCATCTTGCTCTTCCACTCCTGCACCTGCTCCAGCTGGATCTTGTACTTCTCCAGCTCCTTCAGCTTGGCTTTGTCTTCGTTCCGCTTCATCTTCAGGGTCTCCAGTTTCTCCTCTAGATCTCGCACCTGGCCGCGCAAATTCTCCTCCTCCTGCAAGCCAAAGGAGAGGGCGCTCTTACCGCCTGCAGCGGCTTTCGGCAGACGCGGCACCCCCTTGGCAGCCCAGCCCGCGGTGCCGAGCAGGAAGCTGTGTGTCGCCCACCACTAAGGACCCTCTCGCCCCATTCGCTCGGCAAACGGCCGGCTATCCCTTGACTTTCCTTCGTGTGAAGGTCTTGGCGGACGAGGGCAACGGCACTGGGCTCTCCGTGCCCACCGATGCTGCTGCACCGAGTGGCTTATCGTTTACTGCTCCCCCCCTCCGAGAACAGTCCGCTGGAGGCAAAGGCATGGCTGGAGCAGCAGCGGCAGTGGCAGCAGCCTGGCCTGGCGCAGGCCCCTGGGCACACGAAGAGGTCCCATTCCAGGCCAGGGCCTGCACTACCCGCCCGAAGCGACCCAGACCGGCTCCGTCCTCCCTGCGCAGCTTCATTTCCCGCTTTGGAGAACCGCTGGCAAGAAGAGAACCTGCTGACGCTGGCAACAGGCAGGCTGCAGGATGGGGAGCCGCACATCGGGAGCTCTGTGGAGGGCAGGAAGTGCCGCCCTCGCCCGCGGGCCCTCCACTGGCGCTCCTGCCGGGTGTGGAGCACGAAGGAGGCACCGCCGTGAGGAGCAACGCGGTGGGCGGAGGGGAGGGTTTCGGGCAGGAAGCCCCCCGGCGTCCCTAGCAGGTCCCCGCCTCGCCCCTCAGCTCCTTGGGACTGACGAAGGGTGTTCCAGTGGAAGAGCAGATCATCTTCCACAGCGATATGGAATCAGTGTCAAGGCTGCACAGCCAGCCTGAGCTTGGTCAGAGCGCAGGACACCCCTGCCTCCGTGGAAACTGGCGCGAGTCGAATCTGCTTGTACGATGCAGGGTCTGCCGGACCACGCAGCTGACAGACCCCAGCAAGGAGGGAGAGCCCCCGAGACAAAGCTTCCCCGAAGGCCAGTGGCTGCGAGGCCAGCAGAACTGCTGCTCGGTCCTGGGCCAGAGCCGGGGAGTGAGCGGCCGGGCAGGGCAATGCTTCGCATCGCATCGCATCGCCAGAGGGCGAGAGGAGGCCAAATGCTCTTCTGCAGAGCTGGGGTCACAACGGGGGGGAGGGGCGGCTCTGGCACCCTCAACGTGGAGGAAGCGGCAGGGCGGCCAGCAGGGCGCGAGTCATGCCAAAGCAGCAGCGGGGCGCGCGGGCGGCGGAGGCCCCAGCCCAGGCCAAGACGCCTCGCCAGCGTCTGCGGATGGTCCACTCGGCCCGGGGGCGCTCGCGGTTCCTTATTCCAGGCTCTTGGCACAAGGGAGCACGGCGGTCTGGCCGGCCGCGGCAACCGGGAAGGGTTCTGCCACAGCCGGGCTCTCCATCAAGCAGAACGCACACCCCGCGGTGGCGTCGCGCGTCAATGGGAAGCAGCGGGGCAGGAGAGCATGGCCGGGAGCGAGCGGCCATGTTTGCGCTCCTTAGCCACGAAGCCGGACGAACATCTGCCCTGAACCGCTCTCTGCGTGGGGAGGGACACGGCCCCGGCGAGCCTGAGCCCGAGCCCGAGCCCTGCCCCGCGTGCGAGCGAGCGAGCGAGCGAAAGCCGAAGGGAACCCGTGCAGGCCCCGCCGGGGTGGGGGGTCACCCGGGGCCCAGCGTGGTTCAGGCAAGCCCCAGACGGGGCTGCAGTGGCGGCTCTGTTTCAGCAGGGGGCGCACTGCCCGAGGCTGTCCACGCAGGGCTCTGGGGGCCGTGCTCCACCGCCACAGGGATCTGGCGCACGCGCCGCAAGAGGACTCCGCCTGCAAGCCTGGCCAGGACAGAGGAGGCACCACAGAGCAGGGCCAGAGCATGAAGGACCCCGATTCTGACTCACACGCCCGATTCTGGCAGCGGCAACCAGGCAGGATGCGGATTCTGGACCCCAATAAAGTGCAAAAGAAGAACGGCAGTGCATCAAGGGGGGCTGTGAGGCAAAACCTTCCCAGTCAGAGGTTTTCCTTCGATATTTCCGCCCGGCGAAATGCTGAGTTTGCTCTGGCGCTTTATGCCCCCAAGTGGGAGGGGCACTTCCGTGTCTGCAGAGGGCCCGGGCGATCCCGTCCTCTCCCCACCAACCAGGCTGAGGAGCGAGGGGGCCGGGCTGGCCTGGCTCCACTTCTGGATCCCCTGCAGAGCGGCACCCGCTGCCCCCAATCTGTGGGCAGCCCCTGCCCCCCGCTCTGCCAGGGCGTGGGACGGGGCTCAGAAGGAGCAGTGCGGCTGGGCTGTAAAGCAGAGCAGGGCGCAGCAGGAGGCCTCCGCAGGCGCCAAGGCAGGTGGGGCACCCGTCATGCCCCTTCTTACGTGCGCACAGGTCGCCCGGAGCCTGCGCTGCAGCTTTTGGGTCCTACCTGGGCTTGGCATCCAAGAACCCGGCGGCGGAGTGCTGGGAACGCCTCCCGGCCAAGCCCACGTCTTCCGAGGACTGCGCCTGCGGCAAAGCAGCCCCAGAGGCAGCCGGCACGGGCGCCCGCTTACCTTGGTGGGTGACAGGACTGCTGGAGGAGCCACCGGAGAGGCCAGAGACGGGGTGGGAACCACGGGGGCCGCCAGAGGGGTCTGGGCAGGCGTGCTTGGCTCGCTGCTGCTCATCTCGCCAGTCGAGGCCGAGGCCGAGCCAGAGAGTCCCACGGCGCCACTGGATGCTGCCGCCGCGCTGGCTGTCCGGGTGGGCTGCAAGACAGTCATGGGGTGTGGGGGGAACAAGGGAATTAGAAGGGTCCTTGCTTCGCAAGACGTCTGCCAGGCTGAGCCTAGACTTGGCTCTCAGCTGCAGCAACTTAGAACACAGAAACAGAGTCTCAGAGCGAGTCAGGAGGGGTCCCTGGGCCATCTAGTCTGACCCCGGCTCCAGCCGGCTCCGCTCACGACATGCCTACCATGTGCACGTCCAACTTGGCACCGCTGGTGCCACATCCACAGCGGTGCCGCTTGAACAGGGCGAACGCATCCTGTCGCTGGAGAGGGTCGGTGCCTGCCCCACTGTCAGCGCTCACACCAAGCGGAGGCAGGGAAGCGGGGCGTCTGGAAGCTCGAGGAGCGTGTGGGGGCAGTAAGCCTCCCGGGGAGCCAGCCCCTTTGGGAGAGGCAATGGGTCCAGGGCCTGAGCCCAGACTGGTGGCAGGGCAGCCCGGGATCCGCTCCAGCAAGTGGGGCGGCCTCTGCACATGGTCCCAGGGACACGGTTTCTGCACAGGTGGAACGCTGGTGCTGGCAGTCTGCCCTGGCTCATGCCAAGCCTTCGACACCCCGGCTGCCGAGCCCCAGTGCCAAAGCAACCATTCTGGTGTGGCTGCTCCCCGGGGGAAGCAGCCGCAGGGCTGGGGGAGGCCTGGCCTTTGGCCTGAGAAAATGCAGCAAGGCGGGGAGGGCCGGCGATGCTCGATGCCACTGGCCTTCGCAACACCTCAAGAACCAAAAGTCCGCCGTGGCACCCGCCTCTGGCACAACTTCCTGAATCTACTCCCAAATTCAGGCGCATCTCTGTGTTTGCAGGTGCTGCTTTGAGTGCAATTAATTTTTTAATAATTTTTAAAAAATAAAATAAATTAGCACCCCAAAAGCAGCGATTTTTCTACAGCTGCAGGAGGGCCAGAGACCTTGCCTAAGATCACACATCGCAAAGAACTACTGGCAAGACAGGAGTGGAGCGAATTCTTCCAGGACGCACGCAGCCCATGCCATCTACCAGCCTGCTGCATGTGCCTGGCGAGGCCCGGTGCTTGCTCTGCGGCTGAGCAGACGGCCCGCGATGCCGGCACAGAACGCCACGTCACCCCGGACTCAGTCCCGTTTCTCCTAGTGTGCCGCTCCCATCAACTGGGGGTGACGTGACCCCGGCTGCCTGGCCGCTCCCCCACCATGAGCAAGCAGCGGCTGCATGCCGGATCGCACAAGTGCAGAGCTGGATGGGGCCAAGAGGGCCATCGGGTGCAGCCCCTGCTGCTGCAGGACACCAAGTCACCCCACCCCACTCAGAGGGCTGCCCAGGTTCTCCTTGGATGTCCCCAGTGTGGAGCAGCCCCCACCTCCCCAGGCAGCTAGTCCCACTGCCGCTTTGCTCTGACAGCGAGGAAGCTTTTCCTGATGTCCAGGCTGAATCTGGGCTGTTACAACGAGCTGCTTATTCTGTGTCCTACCCTCTGCCATCAGCAAGAAGAGATCTGCACCTTCCTCTCTGCGACAGCCTCTGAGGTGCTTACAGAGGGATATGACGTCCCCTTCCGTCTCCTCTTCTCAAGGCTGAACCTGCCCGGTTCCCTCCGCCTCTGCTCACAGGCAGTGTCTCCAAGCCCCGGATCGCTTTTGCTGCCCTCCTCCGGACCCTTTCCCCGGAGAAGGGTGGTGGAGCAACCCTCCACCCAGCCCTTCAGGAGGCTCCTTTCCCCGCTGCCACTCGCTCCTGGGGGGCCTTGGGCCCCTCCGCCTGGAGGGCAGGCAGGGTGGGGAGGCTGCTCTGCAGGCCTGCAGCGGTGGCCCACAGCTGGGCAGCACCTGCACCACCAGCAGGCTTCCCGGGGTCACCAAGTCATGGGCAGCAAACAACCAGCCTGGGGGCAGGAGTGGCGCCTCCTCAAGGAGCAGCATCCGTCTCGGCTTCGGCGCCAGCCGTGCGGGACCGCTACAGGCCCCGAGTCGGTTCGGCTGCAGATCGGTTCCCCCCCTGCCCGCGGAGGCCGCTGGCCACGAACGGGGGAAGGGGCAGGCTAACTCCAGGTGGGCGGCCGGCAGAATGTCCCCCGCTCGGCGCGGCAGTCCGGTGCCCGCCCGTCCTCACCTTGGGCCTCCGGGTGGTGGTCTGGAGCCCAGCAGGAGCAGAAGGCAAAGGAGGAGAGACAGTCACACAGGGAGACAGGAGCAGAGAGACAGAGAGCGGCAGCGGCCGAAGGAGAGCGCCAAGCGAGGGGAGACAAGACAGAAGTGTGGTTAGTGTGCATGCGCCCGCGCCGCGAGCGCAGAACCGGCACGCAGAGCAGCCCCCCCACCCCTGGCTGCTGCTCCCCTCCACTCAGGCCAGGAGTGCGCCAAAGGGCCCCCCCCCCACCCTGCCGCGGTGGTCGAGAGGGCGGGCAGTGGGCACGGTGCCCACAAACGGCAGCACTCTGCCAGAGGGGTGGCGGGCTGGCCGGGAGCCCCCTCCACTCAGGGGCAGGCGCTGGGGGCTCTTCCGCCGCCAGAGGGGCTTCGGGGCCGGCCTGCTCCCAGGGTGGGGGCGACAGAGAAAACGCAGCATCAACTTCTCCCGCTCCTCCCAAGGCGAGCTTTCCTGGACAGCGGTCGGCAACGCAGTGCACCCCCCCCTTCCTGTAGGGGCCGGCTGAGGAGCACCCCCCAGCACACACGTGGCACCACGAAGCAGCCACCGGCCACGTGCGTTGGCTGAACCTGTCCAATACCACACTGCAAGCAGCCCCGGCAGTGAAGAGCACCGGGAGCACGGCTGGCTTCGCAGGAGCCAGAGCCAGCGAGCGCTTTGGGGAGCCCCTGAGCAGTGGATCTGGGAGGGGCCCCTGGCGGCTGCGTGAGCAGGGGAGGCTGAAGCTGGGCTTGGTATCTGCTCAGGCCGGCCAGCGGGCCCGGGCAGAGACCCTCCCTGCCCACCTCGAGGGGCTGCGGCAGAGCCGGGACCTTCAGCCCGCTGCTCTGTGGGCGCTCCTGAAAGCGCAGGCCGGTGGCCTCTCCCCAGCCCCTGGAGCGAGCCTTCCACCCAGGGCTCGAGCCAGGGCTGGGGAGCGAAAGCACTCCTTTCCCCTCCTGAAGCAGCACATCCCCCAGGAAATTACAGGCCAGTGAGCTTAGAGTTTGTTCCAGGTAAATCGGCTTGAAGATAATGTTAGTTTGCACGTGAAAGGACAAGCCCTGCCGAGAAAAAGGCAGCAGGGCTTCCACAAAGGCAAGTCTTCTCTCACCAACCTTTCAGGGTCCTGAGACAACAACCTCGCGGAAGGGGAAATCCCGTGGACACTGGGCATTTGCACCTTCAAAGGGGCTTTGAAGAAGTCCCTCTCCAAAGACTCCTGGACAAGCCGAAGAGTCTTGGGTTGAGAGGAGCGGTCCTCTTATGGTTCCGTAACGGATTAAAGGGCAGAAAGCAGGCTGAGAAGAGATGGCACCTCCTCCCCCACGGGGGGCTGCCAGCACGGGGGTCCCACCAGGATCTGCACTGGGACCAGCACTTTCCCACTTGCTCACAAATGCTCTGGAATTAGGACTGAGCAGCGCAGTGGCCAAGCTTGCTGGTGGCCCCGAATTCTTCGGACTGTTCATTACGGGGCCCTGCAAAGGCACCTCTCCAAACAGGACGGCAGGGAATCCAAATGCCAAATGCGCTTCCGTGTAAGCAAGTGCAGAGCAGCGCACGCTGGCAAAAAGTCCCAGCTTCCAGCACAGACTGAAGGGGTTTATCTGGCAGCGACTGAGCAAGAAGGGAGCTTGTGGGGAGGGGGAGGGGCAGCTTGACGAAAATGTTAACCCAGTGCGCAGTTGCTGTGACGAAGGCAAGCTCCATGTTAGGCATAATTAGGAAAGGAACCAAAAGGAAACCTGCCAATATAAGAGGACCCTCTTACACAAATCCATGGCATGACCACGCTTACTGCACTGAAACAAATATTGCAGAATTGGGAAAAGGGGCTGGAGCAATGCTCTCTGCCTGGAGCCTTATCTCGGAAAGAAAGATGAGTCAGGGGTGACCTGTGAAAGGTGCAGAAGGAAATGGGCAGGCTGACATCCTCCTCCTGCCTCATGATGCCACTGCCCGGGCTCATCCCGTGCAGCTGGCTGGGGGACTCGGGACTGCTGAAGGAAGGGCTTCTCCACAGCGCACACAACCCACTGATGAATTCGCTGCCACAAGCAGCAGAGGCCGCCCACATTCATGGTGGAGACGGCCGGCATCTCCCAACCCCGACGGCCGTGCGCTGCCTCCAGCTTCAGAAGCAGGATGCCCGCGCACACCACTTTCGGGGGAGCATGGGTGCTGCTGCCCTCCTCTGGCCAGCCCAGACAGACCCTTCTTCTGGTCCAGCGGGGCTCTTCTCACGGTCCTATTCTGCCGCCGCCCTGGCTCACCGACGGAGCCCGGGAGGCAGCCTCCAGGCCCGACGTCCTCAACTTGTCCTCCCATGCTTGCCCACCGCTTCCTCCATCTTTTTCCTTACTACCAGAAGCCCATTAACGGAGGAGAGGGAAGGGCTGCAGAATGCCTTGCGATGCGCAGGGAGGGGAGCAGTCCGTCCCCCTGGCTGCACCCACAGCTGGCGCAGGAGGCAGCGCAGAGGGGCCTGGGCCAGCGCCCGATCACCAGCCCGCGCTTTGCCAGGGGACTGGCCAGGACTGCTTCTCAGAAAGGGGCAGGCGATGCCAGGCAAACAGTGGGAGTCAGGAGGTCCAGCTCTATTGCCCATTTCTGACAGAAAACTAGAACTTTGTTCTTAATGGACTTGGACAGTCCCGTTCCCTGGAGCCCCGGAGTGAGGCCAGTTCTGAGGAAACGCTGCCCTCGGTCCCACACAGCCAGCCCACGGGGGCTTGGCGCAGCGCGCATGGATGCAGGGCAGACTACAAAGAGCAAGTGGACAAAGCCCTCCTTGTCGGACGAGGGAGGCTGCTCGGAACACTGCCTGACCGTCAGAGCGAGATCCACGCCACTCCGGGGCGGCCAGCTCAACAGCCACCCCACCGGGAGAGCCTCTGCCCCACAGAGGAAATGAATGGCTGGCCTTCTGGAAGGAACCCAGCCATGCTGCTCTCAGAGAGCGGCGCAGGCACGTGGGCGTGCACATGCGAGCCGGACAGCCGCAGCGGCCCCACGCAGGACTGGTGGCTGGGACATGGCACAGAATTCAGCCTCTCCGGATCTCAGCCTCACTCCGAAAGCACATGTTTCTAGCCCATATGACTGCTGGGACAAAGCACCCGACCATTTCTGACAAAGGGCACAGCCAAGCTGCAGCCCCTGGTGCAAGTAGCCAGAAGGCCCTAGTACAGACGCCCTCTCCTGACTGCCTTAACTAATTTTCTGCAGTAAGAGAAAGGATGGAAGCAGCAGTGGAGAAGCACAGGGAGGGCCTCAGGTGGAGACAGCAGCATCCGCCCCCACCCCGCAAAGGGCTGCGAGGAGGGAGGGCGGCAGTAGGGCAAACTTTGCTAGTTGCACACGCGACTTAAAGGATCTCTGAGAGACACCACTGGGGGGCTGCGGCCCCCCAAGAATGCCAGGAGACGTTCCACCTTTTTCTTCCTAACAAATCCGACGGGGTTGGAGAAAGCAGCAGCAGCCCTGGGATCGCACAGGAGGATGCTGAGCAGCGGCGCCTGCGTCCCCCCGCATGAGGCAGGCCAGAAAGTCTTGCCCAAAGGCACCCCGCGTGCCAGTGGCCGAGGCATCGCCCCTCTGTGCCAGTCCAGGGGACGAAAGCAGCCTCCTGCCCAAGAGCGGATCTGGGCCGGGTTAAGACTGGTCCTCATGATCCGAGTCATTCAAGGATGCCTGATGCTCAAATGGCACAACTTGCCAATGCAGCCTGTTCAAAAATGGAAGACGCGAGACTGGCCGGAAATTATCCAGCAGTGGGACCCACAGAGGGTTTCCCCACAAAGGTCTCGCAAAGCTGATGCCAAGGCTGATGAAAGCACATCCTCCCCCCAGGAGCCACGCGCCCCTCCCACTGTCTTCACTCGCTCAGCCAAGCCTCCTCTGTGGTTTCAATCAGCCAGGAAGGACAAAGGCCAAGCACGCAAGCTACCAATCTCACACCTGAAGGCCCACAACCTATGATGAGGCTCCAGAGCAGGCAGGCTGAAGCTCAGCTGTGTGCACAGGACGTGACACCTGCCCCCCCCCCACTAAAGCCTTCAGGGGGCCGGAAGCAATGTGAGAAGCAGCCAGGCTCTCCCAACACGGTGGGGGTTCCCTGGCGCTCCCGCGGCCCCCCTTCCGTGCAGTGCTCCAAAGGGCTCTCCTGAAGCCAAGTTCCAGCCGGAGCTCGAAGCTGCCACATCTGGATCGGGGTCAAGGGCTGGATGAGGGCCAGCAAAGGGGGACTCCACAGAGGTGCTGTCTGTGGGTGGTCCCCCCATCCCGCTGGGGGATGTTCAACCTGTCCTGGATGGGGCTGCGCTGCCCCCAGAGGCAAGGTTCATACCTGGCAGGGAAAGCCTAGCTGCCGTGAGCCCTGCTCTGAGAGCCCCTCGTGCGCGTTGCCACATGCGCGGCACACGGGGCTGCCTTCCAGTGTCCGGAGACGCCAACTCACCCAGGCGGGGCAGCAGGGCCGTTAAAGGGGTCTGGCTGACGGGAACCGGGTGTGCCAGTCCTCTTCCGGCTGCACTGGCTGCTGGACGCAGTCCAGGCCCAGTTCAAAGCGCTAGTGCCAACAGTGCCAGCCCCAGGCGATTTGGGGCCGGACCTCTCGGATGATCCGACCCAGACCCTGAGGTCCTCTTCGGGGCTCCTTCTCCGGGAGCCCCTTCCAAAGGAAGTGAGGCACGTGGCTACCGAGGGGGGGGGGGGCGGGGGGGGTTGGTTTTGGCATGACCTCAAGGAACTGCACCTGGCACCTATTTTCTATTGTTTTTGGTGCCAGGTAGAGACTTTTTATTTTTCCAGCATTTTAACAGGTTTACTTTTTAACTTGAGCTTTAATATTGCAATTTATCCTGTACCGAAATTGCTGTGGTTTTGATGTTTTATGTTAATTTTTGTTGTCTGTGGTTTTAACTTTTGCTAACCGCCCAGCGAGTCTCTGCTATTGGGTGGGATAATCACAAAATAAGCCGAGCTCCTAGGCGTGCCCTCTGTCTGCACCCCCCATTGCAATGTGCCCCCCATGCCGAGCTTCTCTGGAACGGGCCTGGGCTCCCCGGCTCAAAGGGCTGCACTCCCAGCCGGGGGGTCTTAGTACTGAGCCTGCTCGAAGTCCCAGAGCCCACAGCCCTATCCAAGCCCCCCCGGCCAGGCCCACGGGGCTCGTGCGGTGGCCAAGCGTGGCGCGTGACCCCAGAAACTCTCTCACTCATGCCAAGTGCGCAGCAAGGTGCCCACGCCAGACCACCTACGGCTCGGCAATTTCTGTGACTACTGCAGACCGAAACCAGATCCGAATCGGAAATCCTGGCTGAGAAACCAGCTCTCGCCCAGAGTGGCAGCATCTCGCTGCGAGTAACTCCGATGAGTAGCCAAGCAGCACAATTTAATACGACAGCGAATGAACCACACACGGCGCCTGTTGTTAAAGCAGTATCCTAGGATTAGCTCTGAGCATTACGTTACGCGTGGCACAGCAGCAGAGTGTGAGGGACCTGGCGTGGGGACGGGGATCCTTCCATTTCCTTAGCTCGCCTCTCCAGATGCCAACCCGTGTCCAGCTTGTGCCAGGCCTCTGTGCTGGTAACTGGTAGGAAACGAGCCAGACTGCCGCCCAGGCGCGCCCAACAAGGCTGGGTTCTCGCGGGCTTTGTGCACCCTGGGCAAGGAGGGGGCTGTCTGCATCCCCAGGCATTCGCGGGCTTGATCTCGGCCTGGTTCACTGCCTCGGCTGGGCCGAGCGGGGAAGGAACTGTGGGGAGCACAAGGGAGATGGGCTCCTGCGGGACCTCTGCATCCCGCACGCCCTGCAGTTCAGCCTTCCCTAGTAGCCAAAGTCAACATTCGCACGACGTTTGTTCGGAAACTGGTTACACTCCCTCCCTCCTTGCAAAGTGCACCATGAAAGTGCAACGTGCAAAACCGGCTCTGCCACAGGCCAGCGCTCCACCGGCCAAGGGAGCCTTCTCCACGCGGAACAGGAGCGGCAACCACGGCGGGGGCCTGGCCCCGCGGGCCACCGACAGCCCCGCTCGGTCCCGGACTGCCTGCACTGGCCCCAGCAGGAGCGCCCACTTCCGCCGTGAGCCTGCTTGCTTCGAAACATGGACAGTGTGTGCCCCCAGCCTTAGCCTGCAGGCCAGAATTGCCCTAACTCCGGCGCTGATCCCAGAGGGAGCATGGCCGCCCGGGGCCACATGCGCGGGCTCAGTGCACCCCCAAGCCAAGCAGGGCCTGCGGCCGCCTAGGGACGCCTGCCAGAGCAAGCCCAACCTCCCCAGTGCCCTTGCTGAGGCCTCGTGTCCCCAGCCGCAAGGACGAGCCCCATGCACTGCCCCGGAAGGGTTCTGTGCTCCGGAAGGAGTCTCCATCCCTGCACCCCGATATCCCAGCTCACTTCCTCCTTCCCACCCGCCACAACTGCAGGACCATCTTCACGTCTGCTCAAGATCAAAGCTGCAGGAATTGGCTTCCAACGGCTCTTCGGTGGCTGAATGGTGCACTTCCCCCAAAGAGGCCCACGGATCCCCAGTCCACGTCTTTGTGCCACCTTCAAACTTTCTACCTATCTCCACCCAGAAAGAAAGCCGGTGGGGCTTGGTACATGCCATTCCTTTTGGGGGCCTTCCCTTCCCTTCCCTTCCATGCACAGAAGCAGCGTTTGCGACGGCTGGAAAACAAATGCCGCCACCGTAGCCTCTACTGAAGAATCGTGGTTAGCGGAGCCAGAAGGAGCCACGGAGGCCCGCAGTCCAGCCCCTGCTGGTGCAGGGCAGCTGCTCACGCCGCCCCTCGCGGAGGCTGCCCAGCTCTGTCTCAAACGTCTCCGGTGAGGGAGAGCCCACAACCAGACCGGCACGTGAGGCTTGCAGAAGCAACCCAAAGACGACGCCAGCTTCTGGACCGGGCCAGAGGAGCAGGCCTGTCAGCACCCAAGGGCAATGCAAGCACCCGCTTCTCCTGGCCCATCCAAACGCATCAGCTGGGATCACCCCAGGCAGGCAGCACCTCGGGACCGTCTGCTCGGCTGGAGTCCCGGGAGCACAACATTTCTGGGCACGTCAGCGAGGCTGCGGCAGGAAACTTGCCCCTCTGCCTCCGAGCCGCTCACACGCATGGGCTCCATCTGAAGCCCCCCCCCCCCCGGATCTGCAGCCAGCACAGCAAGGTGCCTTGGGGAGCCGGGGCCCCCCGGCACGCTCCCTTGAGCAGAGCCGAGCCTGTCAATTCGCTGGACGTGCCCAAGGCCGAGGAAATGGCTGCCCGGGGAGCCCGGCCGGGGAGGGGGGAGCGCAGCCTGCGTGCAACTTTCCCGGGCGCGAGGACCCTCAGCCCCGCCACTCGCGTTGCTCTGAGCTGGAAATGCACATGCGACAACGGGTGGGATGCAAGGGAGGCGAACGCAAACTTGGAAAGGCGGGAGGGGAACGAGCTGCAGGCACGGCGTGAGGGAGTCCAGCATGTCACCCCACCCGGCACGCACGCACCGCTCCAGGCAGCCGCGGAGGCAACGCGAATGGCGCAAGGCGAAGCAGCCGCGGAGGCTGAGCGCCCGGCAGACTGTACCTTCCGTGCGGCCGCGGCCTGCTTCATGGTTGCCGAGGCAGAGGCGGAACGCGAGAGATGAGAAAGGCACGGAGAGCGGGGGGGGGGGGGAGAGAGAGAGAGAATGAGAGAGAGAATGAGAGAGAGGCAGGCAGAAGATTAGAGCATTCGGTCACAACAATGCAGCGCCGCCGGTCCCGGAGATCTCGCAGGCGGCGTCCGCTGGGCCTCCTCTGCTCCGTCCTCCTGCGACCCCCGAGAACCTCCTGGATCCGAACCGATCACTGGGGCCGAAAAGCCCGGGAGCATCCGAGCTGCCGGAGCCACGGCCCGCGCATCCCTTCCTCCGCCACTGGCCTCCAACCACCGCCCAGCTGCTCATTACATCACCGCTCCTGGATCTTCTTCCCCTCCCCTCCCCGAGTTCCTCGCCGGCAGCTCTGATCTGATCCAGACGTCGCACAAGGGACCAGAGGATGGATGCCTTTTCTTCGGGAAAGTGAGGAGAGGGATGCACCGCTCGCTCGGGGACACGAGGTGCTCCTCGTCACTTAGCAACGCCTTAAGCTCAGCTGTCTCTCTGGCTAATTAGGCTCCTTCCCCCCCCCGCAGCAAATGGGCTTGGCTTATTCTCGGAGGCAGGCAGAGCCCTGGAGAGCTTCGCCGTGCCACCACGGCTCCTGCTGGAACCTGGCCTGGGCGCCCTCGGAGCCTCCCCGGCCGGCCGCTCGGCCTCACAGGAGCACATGCAGAACTGACCCCCATGCTGCCAGGGGCCCATCGACCAGTGCAGCCCGTGCTCACTGTCCTATGCAGGAGAAAGCACGCACACGGACATGGACAAATCACTATGAAATACATGCTTAAGCCAGGGCAGCCTATACACCGCACTGCTTCAGCTCAAACCTTATCCATTGTGGAATCTTACTGGTAAACTGTAGAATCACAGAGCTGGACGGGGCCAGAAGGCCATCCGCTCCAACCCCCTGCTCAGTGCAGGACACCCAGTTAAACCGCCCCCCTCAGACAGCTGCTCATGTATATCCAAGTCTTTCTGCACAAATGAAACGACGAAAAAGAGAGGACTCGGGGTGGCCCTGCACGGTTGGTGAGGAAGGTTTTATGCAATGGACAAACTGACCATCCTCCCACCAGGCACTGTGGAATACAGACCCCGTATCACAGAGTCAGAAGGGGCCAGAAGGCCCTCGGGTCCAGCCCCCTGCTGTCGCAGGACACCAAGCCACCCGGGGGCTGTCCGGGCGCGTGCCGAGCACCTCCAGCGAGGGAGAGCCCGCCGCTGCCCCAGCTCAGAGGCTCCACTGCCGCACTGCCCTGACCCTCAGGAAATCCCTGCGGTGCCTCGTCTCAGCCTGGTCTCTCTTCACCGAACTCCGCTATTCCGAGTCCTGCACTCTGGGCTGGACGAGCCGAGATCGTGTCCTTCCTCTTCGTGACCGCCTTCCGGCACTTGCAGCGTCTCCCCTCAGTCTTCCCTTCTCGAGGCTGAATGTGCCCATTCCTCAGTCCTTCCTCGCAGGGCTTTGCCTCCGGTCCCTGGGCCACCCTTGCTGCCCTCCTCTGGACCTTTCCCAGTTTTTCTGCACTTCACGTGTTTTGCAAGTGATGCTTCTGTTAATGCAGTCCAAAAAAGTCTTTGCCCCTTTTGCAGCTGCACCACAGCTGCATGTATGGAAGATATTTCTGAAAATTTAGATCTTGCGGAAGTCTGACTCTGATTTCTACAGGTTCACTACCATAAGTATTACGAGCAGATTATCTCGAAGAGAACTGCATGCCATATTAGATGGCCATCGCTCACACACCTCACGATACAGCAGCACATAATTAGCGGGGCCCGTGCACGTTGCAATTTGCTGGATGCTGAACTTCTTGCGCTTTCAGTACGTTCCTTCCTTTGCTCCGATCTGCTGGAAGCCTCTTCTGAAAGTAAGGAGTAGGGCGAAAAGCACGTTCCTCTTTACTTTCAGCCCCTCTAGCCAACACATACATGAGCGCTCCACCTCCCCCCCAACACCCAGGACACCAAAAGTGTGTGTTCAATACCAAAGCAAATCTTCTTATCTGGCTGAACATCTGCCTGCAAAATTCAGTGTCACAACGAAAACCAAAGAAGGCCTCCAACTCCCATTCTTGGGAATTCCTCTGAAGCAACCTCTAGGATCTCAGCAGGAAAAGGCAGCATCTAACATGGCCTAGTCCACAAATCCACACATGGGTGGAAGCTTCCTGTTTTATCCTAAGGCACACAGGGTCCCTACTGTCTGAATCTACACTCGGACCCTTTCGGCTGAGGACCACTGCTTCCAACATTTCTGCACCTTTGGGATGTACAAGGAATCTACTCGAAGGCTACCCAGAGGATGAAAACAGCAAGATTCTTACGAGAAGATTGAGAACAGCCCAGGAACTGGGCGCCAATCTGGAAGTCTGAACGGGGCAACTGTTACTTGTGGCTGTGCTCTTGCTAAAACAGAAATATACAGAACCACAGTTTTGTGCCAGGAAAAGTGGCACTCCACAGAAATTATCCACACCAGCATGTCGTTTATCTACTCCAACATGTCGTTTTTCTTGGTATGCGCTGCCATGCTGTCTCTGACTTACGGCAACCCGATGAGCAAAAGCTCTTCAAAACACCCCGTCTATGGCAGTCCTCCCAGCTCTTCTACATCCAGGTCGGTGGCTTCTTGGAGTCAACCCTTCTCGTATTTGGGCCTCCTCCTCCTCCGCTGCCCTTGGCTGCCTTCTCCAGGGAGTCTTCTCGCCTTCTCATAATGTGTCCAAAGTACAACAGCTCCAGTTTTGTCAGTTTTGCTTCTAGGGAAAGTGCTGGCTTGATCTGATCTAGGACCCGCTTGTTCATCTTTCTGCCAGCCCAGGAACTCGCAAAGCTCTCCTCCAGCACCTCGTTTCGAATGCATCCATTTCTTCCCGCCGGCCTTCTTCACTCTCCAGGTTTCACATCCATACAGAGTAACTGGAACACAGCTGTGGGGATGATCTTGGTCCTGGTCTCCAGTGACGCATCCCTGTACTTGATTGTATTTTCCAATTGTTGCTTCTCTTCCCAGTCTCAGCCTTATCTGAATTCCTTCGATGAAGAATTTAGAATTTCTCAGAATTTCTCCATTTTAATTGATGACTCAGTCGAGGTACGTAAAATCTTTCACAATTTCTTCATTGTGAAAGTAAAGGTCTGTAAATCTCTCACAGTCACTGTTTCAGTTTTAACGTCCAGCTGCAGCCCTGCTTTTGCCTTGGCTACGTTCGCTTCCACCCGGAGTCAGCCGATGTTGCTCTCTACCAGGCACGTGGCATCGCCTGCCTCTCTTCAGTCAGCGATGGCCTTCCACCCATGCGCGCTTCGTCCTCCTCTGATCCTCACCCAGCTTCCCTTGTTAGACATTCTGTGCGCAGACGGAACAGAGAGGGAGGCAAAACGCACCGCTGCCGGACGCCTCTGCCTCTGGGGAACCATCCTGCTCCTCCTATTCTGTCCCAAGAGGAGCTTCCAGGCCACGAGGCAGCCTGCGCATCAGGACCTTCAGGCTGGCCCAGCCAGAGGCCCTGCTGCAGCCCATAAAGCACGGGCTGATCTTCTGAAATTCTCCGGTAGCCAGCATGTACTTGCAATACACTCTTGAGCGGCTCTTCCCTTTCGGAATCCAGCCTGGGCAGCAGACATTTCTCACTGCATACAAGGTAACGGTCTTCGCTGCAACACTTCTGAGTGCCATTTTGTTTGGCCAGGGAATCGGTGAACTGGTCCCGCGTTGGGGCAAGCTTTTGCATCTCCGTTCTTAGCGAGTGGGATGTATACTGAACGTTTCTGGTCTACGGTGCATGGTCTTCCATATTTGTTGGTGTATTCTTGTTCAGATTTGGATGGATTCAGTATCTACAGTTTAGAACAGTTCTACTGGCATCCTGCCTTCCCTGGGTGCTTTGTTCCTTCCAGGTGCTTTTACAGCAGCATCCACGCTGCTTCTTAAAATTGCAGGCTCTTCCTCATACTGCTCTTTGAAGGAGTGTGCCATCATTCTCCTCTTCTATAAAGTCCTTCTGTATATTTCTTCCACCTTTTCTTTGTTTTCTCCTAGTCAGATAGTGTGCCCCCTTGCTTGGCTTTTAGCATTCCTAATCTAGATTATTTCCTGCTTTTGCAAAAACATTATGCAGCTTTTCTTTTTGCTTCAGAGATGTCTCCTGGGCTCTGCCTCCTGAGTTCTTACACACTTGCCTCCTGAGTTCTTAGGGACAAAAACTAGCAAGACTGTCCTAAAATGGAAAGTGAGCTACTGAGAGTGGTCAATTTTGTCCTCAAAACAAATTATTCTACAGATTACAGGAGGCTCTCTGGGAATTGCATTCTAAGATAGACAAAAACCATCCCCTCGGAACTTCTGCAGCTGGAAAAAATGCCATCCAGGGTCACTTTGGTGTGGGGCTACACTACAATGGCCACAGCCAACTTGCCGAAGTGGGGGGCTTGGCACCACAGGCGCTAGGTCTCACCCTGCCTGGGCGAGGCGGTAAGCCGAGCGGTTCCTTATTCTGCACGCAGAGCTCTCGTTTCCTCAGAGAAAGCGGCCAGAGCAGAGCCAGAACTGGCCGTTCTGTGGCTGTAAAGAGCCACGGAGTGTGGCAGGCAGGCAGGCCACCCCATCCCTCCCTCCCCGGGAGAGGATAATAAGTGGCACAGGGGCCCGGAGGGGGTCTCCCCGCCATCGTGTCTGGGATAGCCACCCATTTCTAGCTGGGCCGGGGGCTGAAGCCGCGGCTTCACTTCATGTTCCACTCGGAAAGCACCCAGGATTGAGAGTCTGCCTGGACACAGATCGAGGAGGACTGAGAAGCGTGCTCTGAGGAGCGGGATGTGCCCCTCGCCTCCCTCGCTGGGTCAACGGTGCTCTGCAAAGCTGCCATTTCAGGCCAAGGGGCTGTGACCAGAGCTGGAGTGCTCACAGACGCTCGGGAAACAAGATGACAGCAAGCCCCGGAGGACCCAGCGCGACAGTGGAGAAGCGCCAAGGGAGGCAGCGACATGGAGACGAGGCCCTCCACGGCAAGGAGGTGTGGGAACCTGGGACACGATGAAAAACACCTTGTCCCAGGGCGGCAGAGCTGCAGGCAGAAGCAGGGCCCGGGCAGGTGTGGAACACAAACAAGGCAGCCACCACCGCCGCCTTGCGTCACGGGCCAAGTCAGGCTGCTGGCCCGTCTCCTGTAGCCTGTTGACTGGCAGCAGCTTCCCAAGGAGAGGAAGCCTAACGAGGGAGCATCGCCCCCCCCGAATCGCAGCTCCTGGAGCGGGAGCACGCAGGCCACAGGCGCCCTGGCTCTGGGGACGCCTCAGCGGCACCCAAACCCCGCCAGTTCGGGGGTCAACCTGCAGACTGCTGGCTCAGCGGGGGCAATCCCACCCACCGGTCCAGTCCGGAGCAGAAGTTCTTCTACCTGTCCCTTGGGGGGAGGCGCCCAGGGGCCGGGGCCCCCACCCCAGAGATGCTCCCTAAGCAGCAGCTCATTCCTTTCCAGAAAAAGGAGATTGTCGGGAGGATACCGGCCCGCAAGGACCCACAGCTGCCCGGGATCATCCCCACCCGACCCGCACGGCTTCTGTGGCTCCTCACAGCCCAGGCCTGCCTGCACCACCCCCCAGTGTAGCCCCCACGGGTGTCCGCTGCATGTGAAAAGCAGCACAAGCCTGCGCCATGCACAGCCTTTCCTCCTGGCGAGCCCGCTTCTCCCACCCAGCACCACGGAGAGGCCGGGACACTGAAAGGGGGCTGCCCCGCCTGAGGGGCAGGGAGCCCACCCTCCCTCCTGGGCGGCAGATGGGTGGCAGGTTGGGATAGTGAGCAGAGCCCACGAGGGGGGGCACCTTCGTGACCCTCCTGCCAGAACCATCTGTCACCAAAAGCACAGCCGGAGCAAGCCTGTAACCCGATTAGTGGCTCTGCGAGAACCGCGCACGGCTCTGCCAGAGCCCCCTAATCTCATCACTCAGGATTCCCGACGGTCACCTTAAGTTGTTCCGGACACTGCTCTGCTTTTAGCACGGGAGCAAAGCGTCCCGGCAAGTCTGGGACAGCATCTGAGGCGCTGAGGTGACGTGAGCGCCAGAGCCCCAGCAACGCGCAGGGGGCGCCCGCGGCCCACCAGGGCAAAGGACCGGGCTCTCTGGCCCCTCTGCCCGTAGGAGACCCCCTGGGATGGGGCTGCCTGGCACCGCCAGCGCCACGGCCTCTCCACTCTCGAGCGATCGGGCAAGCCGAGACCTGCCAGCGGCGCCAGACACGAGGGGAGTCGCCGCCCGCACAGCTGCTCCCTCCAGAGACGTTTGCAGGCGCAGCGAAGCGCGGAGCCAGACCCAGACTCGAGCCCCATGCGAAGCGGCAAGCGCAGACGCAGGCAGAGAGCTCTGCAAGCAACGGGCCTGGCGAGGGGCGAGCGCATGCAGGTGAGGTGGCCTCAGACGCATGCAGTGGGGGGTGGGGGGAGGGGCCGCGACCAGTCGGGCCGGGGCACGGCGCTCTCGCTGGACTGCTGCTCCTCAAAGGGCCGCCGTGCCGCGGCTTCTGCGCCCGAGTGTCATTCCCACCAGAACGCACAAGCCGCTGCAGAGCGTGCGCCAGCTCTAGGGGGCCTCCTCCCGGGAAGCCTAGCGGGTGAGGCTGGCGGAGATGGAGGGCAGCCACGGCCAGGACTCCCGGCACGGGCCAGCACCCTGCGGCGGCCAGTGGGCCCCCATCCTGGCTGCAGCGGCAACCAGTGGAGGGAGAGCAGCACTCCGCCTGTGCTGCTCCTCCTTTCCAAATCTGACTCTCCCCGGCACAAACCTGCTCCTGCCGCACAGCAGGGGCGATGCGGGGATTTCATGTGCCGCTTTTGGTGAGGGGCTTCGATGCAGGTTCCTGCTTGGCATGGAAAGGCCCCTCTGCAGTTCAGCAAGGCCGGGCAAGGAAACCTGGCGCTGGACAGCCGCGCCCCGAGAGGAGCGCCGTGGCCGCTTGTGCTTGCACCGGCTTCTCTCTTCCCCCACATGAGAGAGGGGAAGAGAGCGAGCCCAGCAAGGCGGGGCTGCGGCTTCTCCGTGCCCGGCGTGGCTGTGTGAAGGAGGCTTGCCGAGCCCTGTGCTGGCCAGTCCACGCTCCACCGGCCCGCTGAGCCGGGGCACGGCTGCCGGGCTGTGCTCCAGCCCTCCTGTGCGCGCTCCCAGAAGCCACCGGGAGCAAGACCAAAACGCTCCCTCATGGTGCTGGCGCGGCGGCCCACCGCTCCCGTGGCCGGCTCAGGACGCGCCCTCAGAGCAGCGCCCCGCAGCCCAAGCAGAGCCCCCGGCTTTCTGGCCGGTGGGAGGCCCAGCGCCTCGGGATGTGCTGTGGCGCCAGAGAAGGGAACACACATGCAAGGGGGACACATGCGTGTGCGCATGTCACGAGGGCCCCGCAGCCACGAGCCCCGCCGCTTTCAGAGCAGACTCATGCGCAAGAGGGGTTCTGCCAGAAGAAAAAACAGCCACCACCTTTTTAGGTTTCACTCCACGCTGCATGGAAAGAGGACAAAAGGACAGAGGTTAGACAGAGCGGTTATGCCACACAGGAACTGGCTCTTCCCCACGAGAAAGGCTGGCTCAGGAGCAGCCAGGAGGCCAGCAGCTAATGCCGGTCCCCAGCACCCCTGGCCGCCTCCAGGAGCTCCCGCCCAGCACACGGCGGCACTTCTGAAGCGCACGTGGGGATGGGCGCCCAGGGACCGATGGCTTCCCCCTCCTGCCTTTGCAAATGTCCCGAGTCCCTCGCACCCCAAGGGAACAGCCAGCTTCCCAGTCAGCATCTGCTCCCCATGAGACTAGCCAAAGATCATGGAAGACCTGCGAGCGCGAGCAAAAATAGCGTCCCACCTTTGAATTGAAAATGTTCAAGGCTGCTTACATTGAAGAATCAGTTTAAAGCATTACAATTAGCTGCACAGCAGACCGTGGTGAAGCTGCCGCCACCAAACAGCAACATCTATTTTATTAGTCAGTAAAGGCAGGGCAACTCCAGACGCATGAAACATACCAGACAAAGCGCCAAAGCACCACAACCGGGGCCCTGAGAACGGGAAGGCCCTGCCCAGCGACGGAAGAGCAGCGCAAGGGCCCCCGGCTCGCCCAAGGAGCCCTGGCGCCACCTTCCGCTTGTGTGGGTGAAGGAAGAGGCAGGCCCTCTGAGGGGCAAATGGGGAGAGTAGCGGGCACGGGCTGGCAGCAAGCGGGCACGGCCTGCAGCACCCAAGGCGAGGAAAAGGGCCAGCCGCCTGGCACACGGCCTACGCTCCGGGGAGCAGCCTCCCTCACAGCAGGCCCAGGGAGCGGCAGCGGCCCCATCCTTCTCCCAGGCAAAATGGCTTGGACGACGTTGTGACCCATGAAAAGGTCTTAAATCAGAGGCATGTTAATCAAAGAGACCACGTGGCAAGTGAAGGCGCTTCTGCAGAAGGCCACTGCGATGACCCCCCCCCCCGTGCGCACAGGAGGCAGCCGGCTGGCTGAGGCAGCCCCACACGCCCCCGTCGCCCAGCCCCACCCGCCCGCCTCCCTCCGCAGGCTGCGCGGTGGGAACGGCCGGGTGTGCGCGCCACACGGCGCCACCTGCGGAGGGACCAACGTGCGCGCGCCATCCTGCACACGGCACAGCCAAAGAGGGGACGCGCGGCGAGAGGGGCAACCACTTTGGTGGGACGCCCCATCGCTTTGCCGGCTGGCGGGCTGCCCACACGTGTGGGGCAGGCCAGCGGGCACCGCCTCGTCTCCACGCCTCTCACCAACAGTTCTGAGCGAGAAGCAGGCGGTGCTGTTGCCGCTGTTCCTAGTGCTTTCTATTGTCCTGTTTCTGGGATTCTATTCGAAAAACAAAACAGTAAGAAAACGCTGCCCAAGGGAAAGGCCGCCGTCCCAGGAACATCAGAGAGGCAGGGCCCCTCCTGGGGGGAATGCACCAAAGCATCCTTCAGCCCCCCCCCCCACCCTTGGGAAAGGGAGATCTGCTGCTTCCCAGGGCAAGCCTGACAAGGTGCAGGCCTGGCACATCTCTCACGGAGGATGGCTCTGAACGGCAACCCAGAAAGTAGGAACAGAAGGACTGCAGACACCGCTGCCTTTCCTCAGGATCCTGTGATTCCACTGCAGGACGGCAGTGATCACAGCAGAGCTGAAAGGGCCAGCAAGGCCGTTGCAGGGCTGCTCACCCCACTCAGATGAACAGCCTCAGCGGGAGAACACACACAGCAGGCTCCTGATCAACTTTCTTGCAAGCGAGCACCAATGATCTCAAGGAGGCGCTCCAGAGAAGTACAGTTATTTGGCCGCATGTGGGATGCAGGCAAGGCCCCAGCTTAAAGGGCCACAGGGCCCTCCTCATGTAAGCTTCCTCCGATTCCCGCTTGGGAGCCAAAGCACCCCAGAGGGCCCGAGGGCAAGTGGGGAAACTCCCGGAAGGCTGTGGCACAGCAGCCCTCCTGTTTCCACAGGAGACTAAAAGAAAGAAGCCTATTTCAAGATGGCCTTCCCTCGCACATGTGTTTATCTATGAGCAGACAGCCTTCTGTTGGCCATGGATGGGCATGTGCCTCAACACTGTAAAAGCGGACAGGATAAACATGCATGGGAAGACATTCTCCTCAAGGGTTCTCAGTACTGTTGCAAAGCATCACTTGCAAACCCCCGTTAGACGCCCAGGAGGGCTTAGGCAGCTGCGCTCTCCAAGATCCCCTGCCTCTGCTGACATCTGGTGGAGCAATGGACTAAGCCAGACTGCCAGTGAGCAACGCAGGACGCGGGCAGGAGCCCTTCTGGGCAGGGTGGGGCGGGAGGCAGCGGCACCTGCCCGCCCTCACCCACCTCATTCTCACGAGAAAGCAGCCACGGAGCGACGGGAGAAGGCACCTCGGCCAGTGGCCGGGGGGGCAAATCGGACGGAAATGTGGGGAAGAGAGGCGAGCCGGGCAGCAGCGGAAGGGGCGGAAGCCCAAGGCCGGGAGCGGGAGGACAGCAACCCCGGCCCCGCACCGAGCATGCCTTCCCCAGCTGCCCGCGGTCAGGGCTGCGCGCAGGTGCGCAAAGCAGCTGGAGGACACAAGGAGGCAGAGCAGAGGGCAGAGGGGCACGTGCATCGAGAGGACAATGCAGCGCCTTCACTTGCAGCGCAAACCAGACCCGCTCAGAACGGGCTCGGAGCCGGCGGGGGGGGGGGGGGGGGCGGCAAAGGTTTCACAGGCGGGTCTTGCGCAGAAGCCCCAGGGGGCATTCGGGGGCCGCTGAGAGCGGGGAAGGGTGAGGGAGCAGCAGTGCTCCGGAGGGCTGGGGGGCGGGCGGCGAGGCCACAGGCCGCAGCACGGGGGACATGCGCTGCGGAGGCGCGCCAGGCCAACGGGGCTCGTGCCAGGTCCAGTGCGGGGCGAGGGCAGCGTGCGCTGGCCAGAGGGAGGGGGGAGCCGGAGGGTTCGTACAGAGGTGCGGGGAGCGTCCCCAGAAGGCCGAGGAGGGAGGAGAGAGGGGCGCAGAAGTCGCGGGGGGGGCGAGCAGAGCATGAACCAGAGTCTTCCTGGCAGACATGGAGAGGCAGAGCTGCTCTGCTGCAGAGAATCAGCACAACCCGGCTCTGGGTCAGATGGGGAATCAAATAGGAGGCATGGAGGAGAAGGGGGGAGCAAAGGAAAGGCCCCCCCACAGGACAGGGGACAGTGTTGCCAACAGGGAGAACCGAGAGGAGGGGCTTGGGAGAAACTCCATCCTGGACCTACAAATGCTCAGTTATCTATTTCTTATAGCACCTCTATGCATACGCCTAGTGTGGTTTACAAGAAAGAAGAAAACAATTAAAATGCAAATAAAAGCAAACAAAACACACCAAGCCACAAGATCCCATTTTAGGTTTCCCCAGAATTGGCGTAACAGGTAATAACTAAAGTCTCACCAATTCAAAAGGGACACAAGCCTGACTATCTTTTTATATAGTCAAACCGCGGGGCTCGAAACGGCCATGAAACCCAAGCAGAAGTATCTGGCGGGAAGCTGAAGGCGCTCGGATGGCAGAGGGAGAGGCAGAGCCGAGCGCCAGCGGCTGCTGAGCCCGACCCGTTTCCCCGCCCCAGCCAAGTGGGCGACCGCTGCCCCACACGCCACACTCAGGACCGCTCAGCCACAACTGGGCAACCTGAGCCAGCGGTCTGGCGGGAGACACCGCGGCAGGCGTGCCCGGCACCGGTCACTCCGCTCGGGTTTGTTTCTCAGGTTGCCGAGGCCGGACTGCAAGGACACGCTTGGCGGGTGAGCCCTGCCCCTCCGCAGGCCCAGCTGCAGAAGAGCCAATGCCAAGCCCTGGCGGCCTGGGCACGGTTTCCTCTCCTTCAGACCTGAAGACGGACATGGAAGGAACCATTTCTCATAAAGCGCAAGGACAAAGTACTCACCAGCTTGCTTGCCTTGGGACCTTCTGAGGAATCTGGAGGAGAGAAAGGACATCCGTGATGAGCCATTCACAAGAGCCCTAAGCTAAGAGTAACGGGCTTCCTTGGCAGCCACAGCGCAGCCCCAGCCGAGTGCCTGGATCCCGGAACCTCCCTGTGCCCACATTTTCATACTGCTGGGAAGCCCCTGATTTCGGACACGGAATGGCAGGAATTCACCACCACCCCGTTCAGCTCCCCCAGAGAGGCCTCGATCGGGACACGGCTGCCTTACTGCTGCTGACGTCCAGCCCTGGGACTCCGGCTGCCACAGCACCCTCCCGTAAGTAGTATTTTATTTGGACTTAGGAGATTGCCCTTTACTGCATCTGTCTTTACTCACTTGCTATCTTATTTTAAAACCTGTTTGCCCTGCCTTTTATCCTTGAAGGATTTAGGGCAGCGTGCAAGCAAAGAATACAGCAACACAAAATTGTTCCTGAGCGAAGCGTAACTGTATGACCCTTGCAAGCCACGCGGGGAGCCATCTGACGGCCCCGAGGAAGCGCGGGGGGGGGGCTAGTTTGGGTGCCCAGAGCCACGAGTAGGAGCATGGGTCCATCCTCAGAGACGTGACTGGCAACTCCCCCCCCCCCGCATGTCCACTTGCATCCCCCCAAGGGCAGGGAAGGGACTCAGGGGAGGGAAGGGGTTCCAGGTGACACGGAGAAGCCCAGAAAAGGAAGGGCATGACCCCCAACCCGCTCCAGCCTCCCTCCCTCCCCGAGACACCCCAGCTTGCAGAACAAGCAGAGCGAGGAACGTCGCCACGACTCTCCTGCTCTGCAGCGGACGCCTCTGAGTTCGGGAGCCTGCAGGCGCCCTTGGACTGAGCCTGACAGGGCAGGGCAAAACTTCTGCCATCGCTCAGTTGGCCCGGGTCCGTCACACTCCGGGAGCAGGACAGGCCCACCCACAACAAAGAGAGGTGACACGCTGCGGGAGGCCCCAACGGAGCATTCAAAAGGAAGCCCGCAACATGGTGGGAAGAATCCCTAAACAGCCCGCTGTGTGCGGGCGCAACTGGGGCCCCCGACAGCTCCTGCTCCTCCGGCTCAGTGGGGAGGCAATGGCAAAGTTCAGGGCAGCTTTACCATCAAGCAGCCAGGGGATCCCGCCAGGCCCTCACAGTGAGAGGGCTCTGCTGTTCCCACACCCGTTTCCCAACACGGGCCACACGGGAAACTGCCTCCCCAGGATCGGGGGTTGGGAAGGGGCTGGCACAGTTGCACCCCTGCTCTTCTGCGGGCATGTGGGTTCCTTCACATGGGAGGGAAACTTTCTGCAGGTGGATTCTAAACCTGGCTTGAAAATGGATGTAAAGGAGGATGCCACACAAACCAGGCAACTGCCTGGAAAGGATCTGACCCAGTGGTGGCGAACGTAGGGCACGCGTGCCACAGCGGGCACCCAGAACCCTCTCGGTTGGCACGTGAGCCAAGCTGCCCCAGCATCGCCCCAAAGGCGAGCGTCAGATAACGGCGCGCACAGGGGCCATGTGCATGCTCGGAAAGGAGTTGCGGCGCCAGGTGATGACATCACAGGCCGCGACTCATTAGGCAAGAATAGTCTGAGCTTTTGCAGGTACAGTCAGTGGTGACCAAGCATATATATATATTTGATTGGACAGGCTCTGAGTTGTTTTTCCTGAAGGGAAACCTCAGTTTACAGATTTTATTGCAGTGTTGACAATTTACAATAGATAAATGGATTTTAGGTTGCAGTTTGGGTACTCGGTCTCAAAAAGGTTCACCATCACTGTGTTAAGAGTTAGAAAAACATGGTGTTCTGGTATGATTTTGACGGTTGGAATGTGTTTATCACGGGCAGAAATGTTGAGGAGTACAGAACAAGTTACTCAATGAAGGCTTTTTCAAAACCACCCTATTTTCTATGGGACATTCGCGCTGTAATTCGGTTAGGGTTGTGCACCAGGGTAAGGTCAGGGTAAGAAAAACTAGGTATCTAGGATGTGATGGTTGGAACGTGTTTAGAATGGGCAGAAATGCTGAGCAGTGCAGAAAAGACAACTCAGGGAAGGCTTCTTCAAAATCACCCTCCTTTCAATGGAACTTTCACCCTCTATTAGGGTTAGGGGTGTGCACCAGGGTAGGGTTAGGGTTACAAGAATGCGGGGTCCTGGAATTATTCTGAGGGTTGCAATGTATATAGAATGGACAGAAATATAGAGCAGTGCAGAAAAAGCTACTCAACGAACGCTTTTTCAGACCTGCCCTCTTCAATGGAACTTTTGCCCTGTATTAGGGTAGGGGGTGTGCACCAGTATACGGTTGTGGTTAGAAAAAAGAGGTGTCCTGGCATAATTCTGACGGTTGGAATATGTTTAGCAAGAGCAGAAATATTACACAGTGAAGAAAATAACTCAAGGAAGGCTGTTTCAAAGCCGCCCTCTTTCCTATGGCACTTTTGCCCTGTATTGGGGTTGGGGGGGGACACAAAGGAAGGGTTCGAAAAAGAAGGTGCCCTGGCATGGTTTGGATGGTTGTAAAGTGTTTAGAACAGGCAGAAATGATTAGCCGTGCAGAAAAAGGTACTCAAAGGAGGCTTTTTCAAAATCGCCCACGTTTCAATGTAAGTTCCCCCTATATTAGGGTTAGGAGTGTGCACCAGGGTAGGGTTAGGGTTAGAAAAATGAGAGGTCTTGCCATGATCCTGACAATTGGAATGGGTTAAAATGGGCACAAAGGTTGAGCAGTGCAGAAAAAGCTACTCAAGGAAGGCTATTTCGAAATCGCCCTCTTTGCAATGGAACTTTCACCCTCCATTAGGGTTAGGGGTGGGCACCAGGGTAGGGTTAGGGTTACAAAAACGAGGTGCCCTGGCATGATTCTGATGGTTGGAATGGGTTATGAATGGGTTGAAATGATGAACAGTGC
>NW_025335568.1:536598-536898 GCF_004798865.1 Varanus komodoensis | reverse complement strand
GGTTGGAATGGGTTAAGAATGGGCAGAAATTAGGAGCACTGCAGAAAAAGCTACTCAGGGACGGCTATTTCGAAATCGCCCTCTTTGCAATGGAACTTTCACCCTCCATTAGGGTTAGGGGTGTGCACCAGGGTAGGGTTAGGGTTACAAAAACGAGGTGTCCTGGCATGATTCTGACAGTTGGAATGGGTTAAGAATGGGCAGAAATTAGGAGCAGTACAGAAAAAGCTACTCAGGGACGGCTATTTCGAAATCGCCCTCTTTGCAATGGAACTTTCACCCTCCATTAGGGTTAGGGGT
>NW_025335568.1:511246-536498 GCF_004798865.1 Varanus komodoensis | reverse complement strand
TAGGGTTAGGGTTACAAAAAGAGGTGTCCTGGCATGATTCTGATGGTGGGAATTGGCTAAGAATGGGCAGAAATGATGAGCAGTGCAGAAAATGCTACTCAAGGAAGTCTTTGTCAAAATCGCCCTCTTTTCAAAGGAACTTTCACCCTATAAGAGGTCGAGCTCTTTCAGGTGGTGCAGGGGCTGGAAAATCTGGGCCCCAAGAGAGATCTTGTGCCACCCTCGAAGGCCAGCTGTGACGACTTCGCCAAGCCTTTCAGGGAGAAAATCACTCATATTTGTCACGAGTTGGACTCTGCTATTGAATCAGATTCTACTGGGGAGGTGCCAATGAGGCCGTCGAGTCCACAATTAATGGATGAATTTCAGTTGTTGCGGCCTGATGATGTGGACAAGGTGCTTGGACAAGTACGTCCTACCACCTGCTTATTAGACCCTTGCCCATCTTGGCTTCTCAAGGATGCCAAGGACGGGATTGTGCCCTGGATCCTGGAGGTGGTCAACGCCTCTTTAAGAGACGGCTGGATACCTCCCCCTTTCAAGGAGGCGGTAGTCCGGCCAGTCCTAAAGAAGACATCCCTGGATCCAGAGGTGGTCGCCAACAATAGACCGGTGGCCAACATCCCGTTCTTGGGCAAGGTGCTAGAGTGGGTGGTGGCAGGACAACTCCAGGCACTCTTGGATGAAACTGATTATCTGGACCCATTTCAGTCTGGCTTCAGACCCGGGTATGGCACTGAATCTGCCTTGGTCGCCCTGTACGATGACCTGTGCAGGGAGAGAGACAGGGGGAGTGTGTCCCTGTTGGTTCTCCTGGACCTCTCAGCGGTTTTCGATACCATCGACCATGGTATTCTTCTAGATAGGCTAGCGGGACTGGGGTTGGAGGCACTGCTTTGCAGTCATTCCGCTCCTATCTCAATGGTCGATTTCAGAAGGTGGTGCTGGGGGACTATGGCTCTGCACCATGGCAGTTATGCCATGGAGTTCCGCAGGGGTCCATTTTGTCCCCTTTGCTATTTAACATCTACATAAAACCACTGGGAGAGGTCATCAGGAGGTGTGGGCTGCAGAATCATCAGTACGCTGATGATACCCAGCTCTACCTCTCGTTTTCCACCAATCCAGGTGAGGCAGTGGCTGTGCTGAACCGGTGCCTGGTCGAGGTAATGGGCTGGATGAGGGCCAATAAACTGAAGCTCAATCCAGACAAGACGGAGATCCTGTTGGTGGGTAGTTCGAGCTTCAGGATGGGGGACTTGGGCCTTGTGCTAAATGGGGTTGCACACCCTCTGAGGGACAGGGTTCGCAGCTTGGGAGTGCTCCTCAACCCTGAGCTGTCATTAGACGCTCAGGAGACGGCGGTGGTGAGGAGCGCCTTCCTTCAGCTTCGGCTGATCCATCAGCTGCGTCCCTATGTGGAGAACGATTGCCTGGCGACAGTGACCCCCGTGTTGTTAACTTCCCGACTAGACTTCTGTAATGCGCTCTATGTGGGGCTAGCCTTGAAGACGGTCTGGATACTTCAATTGGTGCAAAATAGAGCTGCCAGGTTGCTGAGGGGGACTGGGTGTTGTTCTCATATAACCCCAGTTCTCCGTCAGCTTCACTGGCCAATTCAAGGTGTTGGTTATGACCTATAAAGCCCTTAACGGCCTGGGACCTGGTTATCTAAAGGAACGTCTGTGTCCATAAATGCCCTGCCGCCCCCTACGATCGGCAGCTGATGCCCTTCTCTGGGAACCCTCCATGAATGATATTAGGAGGGTGAGTACCCAGAGCAGGGCCTTCCCTGCGGTGGCGCCCCACCTATGGAATGCACTCCCCAGAGAGGTCCGCCTGGCGCTGTCATTATTTGCTTTTCGGCGCCAGGCGAAGACCTTGTCATTTAAAAGTTATTTTAACTGTTTATTTATTATTATTGTATTTATAGATTTTAATATATATAGCCGAGATGGTACCAGTTTTTAAATTATTAATTGTATCTTTTTATGAATGCTGTGAGCTGCCCCGAGGCTTTGTTGCGATGGGGGCGGCATAGAAATGTTTTAAATAAATAAATAAATATTAGGGTTAGGGGTGTGCACCAGGGTAGGGTCAGGGTTACAAAAATGAGGTGTCCTGGCATGATTCTGACAGTTGGAATGGGTTAAGAATGGGCAGAAATTAGGAGCAGTGCAGAAAAAGCTACTCAGGGACGGCTATTTTGAAATCGCCCTCTTTGCAATGGAACATTCACCCTCTATTAGGGTTAGGGGTGTGCACCAGGGTAGGGTTAGGGTTACAAAAGTGAGGTGTCCTGGCATGATTCTAAACAAAAACCTCAGTTTTCAGGTTTTAATGTAGTGTTGGCACTTTGTGGTAAATAAGTGGGTTTTGGGTTGCAATTTGGGCACTCATCTCTACAAGGTTCGCCATCCCTGATCTAACTGGAACATGGAGCTTCACTATCTGGGACTCATCATGAGCCAGCCCCCCAAAGGAGCTTCTTTCCTTCCAGCAGCAGCTGACAAGTCTGCTCAGCTGCCCAGCATTTTTTCAGGTTGTGACCAACCCAAGACGCCCCTTGGCTTTCACTGAGGGGAAAGGGGTGGGCAGGGGAGGAAGGCTGGATGCGGCAAGCCACCCGAGAGCCCAGCCCTTCCCGCAGCCCATCCCGTTCCTCACGGCTCAGCGCAGTGGCCGCAGCCTGAAAGCCAAACGTGGCGCGCTTTGCTCGAGCCCCGCGGTGCGCACACGTGTCCCAGGGAGATGAGCGGCTTCTCCATGCAGCCTCTTTGGCTGGCACTTGGCACCTGCCCCCGTTGCCACCAAGCCAGTGATGGAGCAGCCGGGCTGCGTGCTCCCCTTTCCGAGCCACCCAACCTTCCTGGGACAGCTACTGTTACCTGAGTGCCACGGAAGCCAAGACCTACTAAGGGGCAGAGGCATAGTGAGCGGAGTCAGCTGGAGCCGGGGTCAGACTAGATGGCCCGGGAAGCCCCGTCTGACCTGCTCTGTTTCTATATTCAGGTCAAGACTGTCACCCCCCCCCATCTTGCCGAGCCTGTAGCAACTGAACAGACCACACACACCCCGCGTCACACATCGCAGTGGCAAACAGTTTCCATGGCAACCCTTTGGCAAAAGCTTTGCTGCGCAGGCTGCAGAGCGAAAGGCAACGGGAAGCCCCGTGGCTTTGACACTCCTCACCTGCCAGCCCCGCCCCAAGCCAGCCCTAGCACCCCATTCCTATCAGCTCACACCCTTCCTGTGCTCTGGCCTTGATCCTTAACTCGGGGTACGTCTCACTGCCTTCTGTGCCCAGTCGCTCCCTCACTGCTGCGTCCAGACCTATGGAGCGTCCTCTCCCAGGAGCACTTTTGGCCCCTGAAGCCGTCGGCCATTCAGCTCCACCTGTCAGCGCGCACAAGCAGCACGGAGCGGTGCTGCAGATGAGCACAAATGGGCTAGCCAAGGGCAGCCGCTGCACCTCCCCGTTCCTCCCCCCCGCCATTCCTTGGGGCTCTTTGGCACTGCCCCTCTTCCACACTCACGCTGCTCTGAGCCTCTCAGGCCTCTGCTGCGAGGCTCACGCAAGCGGTGTGCCCAGGGCCTGGCAAAGCACGGCCCCCCACGGTGGGTCACCTGGTGAGTCGGGGCTGAGCATGCAGCACTGCGCTCTTCCTCGGCACGCTGGTGCCTGACAGCGCAGAGGCGTGGGCAGATCGTCGGAGTCTCTCTCCCACTAAGTCATTAGCGGTGTTGAAAGATAGGCTGGGCGTGCACGTGGTGGGCATGTCGTGAGCGGAGCCGGCTGGAGCCAGTGGTCAGACTAGATGGCCCGGGAGGCCCCTTCTGACTCGCTCTGTTTCTCTGTTTCTAAGGCATGGTCCCTGAGCCTTCCCTCACAAGGCAAAGCAAAACTTGGCTCGTTCCTGCCCTGTGGTCGCAGCATGCAAGCTGGGAATTTGGGGGGGGGGGCAGATGCAGCCTTGGGCCCTCCTGCTCCATGCTTAACTGGACAGATCTTAAGAAGCGCCCATAAGAAGGCGGCGTCTCCAAGCCCTACCTCTCTTGGGGACCTTTGACGTGGAAGACTCTGGTGTTTCTGGGGATGTGGTGTCTGCGCCATCATCAAAAACCTGGATCTGAAGGAAATCAAATGCAGTGACATTATAAATAAGGAAAAACATGATGGTCCTCTTGAGACTTACCTTTAGTTTTTACTCCTGTTTAGGCAGGGCCCAGCCAAAACATTTTCTTCCTGCCCCAACAGGACAGAAAACGCATCCCTACCACGGAAGCACTATGAAGCTACAGCACGCCTGAAAGGAAGGCTCTCCAGCCTGCGAAAACTGCACCTGGCCAGGGCTCAACAGGATAAACCTCACCAGTGCTGTTCCTTGTGCAATATTTATTTTTGATTTATTTTTATTTATTATTAAATTTATATTCTGCTGTGTTAGCCCAAGGGCACTCTTGCGGATATGCAAGTCCTTCGTGGAAATTCTGCGCTTGACACACAGCACAGCGAAGGCACTTGTCCCAGCTGCGCATCCACAAGGTACCCGCACACCGTTTCCAAGAAGCCTCGCCAGCGGAGCCACTGGCCACGCAGGCACAGAGTCACAGGGCTTATGGTGCAAAATATCTGGCTGCGGGAGGCTTCATTGGACTGGCTGCAAGTGAACAGCAGTCCAACTTTCTCTTTGTTTGTGTATTTAGCTTATATGCTGTGCCACTAGTCCCACAGGACTCTCTACGTGGATTACAGCAAGCGATTTGTAACAGTAGAAACAGACTAAAAATGCATATAACACTCAAATAACAACAATGAAATGAAAAATATGCAGAACACAACAATATACAGAGACAATATACAGCTGAGATTTAGGTGTGAATAGGTTAAAATGAAATGTTAAAATGAAGAACAATGTAAAACTAAACACCTGTTAAAATTATACAGTATAAAATCAGTTACTAAAATGTCTGGAGAATAAGGCTGTTTTGGCCTGGCGCCAAAAGACTGTGGCGAAGGCGCCAGGCACACTGTGCTCAGATGGCCATTCCACAGGTGGGGTGGAACCATTGCGATGAGGACACTGGACGAAACATCGCCCAGCTGGACCTCCAGCCTTTATTCCGCTGCAAAACAGTGAATACTTGATTATGCAGTGGCATCCCACAAATGTTTTCCAGACACTACGATGTACCCCTGAGGGGAACCCTGCGTCCTGAGAGGCGGTGGAGACGGGAATCAAGGCCGTGCAGATCTCCTCGGTGCACCACAAGGGTGTGAACATGCAAGAAGTACCACAAGACTGTGTGCGATGCAGGGAAAAATACGTTTTCTCCCACTTTCCCGGCCACGGCCGGCTTAGAAGAACTTCTCTCCTGACCAGGATGCTGCAAGCGAGCGGCACACGGCACAACACTGGAAAGGACCCGGCCGCACCTTTCAGTGGCCGCCAAGGGGAAGCTCACCTGTGACTGTCTCACAAAGATGCCGCGGTTCTCATCGCAGGAGAAGTACTTCCTTCCCTGCACGGTGCCGTCGTTCTTGCCCTTCGCTTCATCCAGGATGACGCCGACCCACTTCCCGGTGGCGAACAGGGTGGCCCCCACATAGGCCACTGTCCCACGGTGCCCCTTCCCAATGACCTCCACTCTGGACCCCACTTTCAGGGGCTTGCTGCTCGCTTCGACACTCATCCTGGTGCTGCTGCTTGAGGTCTAGAGAGGCAGCCAAGAAGGGAAAAGTCAAAGTTAGCTGCTGGTCCTCGACCCCCGCAGGACACATCTCCGGGAACACTGAGGGCAGAAGCCTTGTCTGAAACCACGGGGGGGGGGGGCACCTCCACACCTTGTCTGCGCAAGGAGGGCTGGTCCCACTGAGGGCTTCGCACATGCAGGGCAAACTGGGGGTGCTGCTCTGACCGGGTCCTACGTTTGGCTGAACATGCCCAGGAAGTAGCAGGTCCCCCCGACCACGTGGGGCCCTGCACTCTCCCGGCTCTCTATTTTGCTCCTTTGGCTTTCTAGCACCTATGTAGGAAGCCAGTGGGGAAGGTCACCTGGAGCCGTGGAGTGAGGCCTCCTCCTCACTGAGACAGGCAATGCAGAGCCAAACCCTTTTCACCAAGACCTCCTGCTGGTCACTCTCAAACCAGGCTGGATCAATTCATTTGCAAAACCTTGACCTGCAAAGCTTCTCACTGGGGAGAGCTCTGTGAATACCCTGGACTGACAGCAAGACAAGCAAGTGGGTCCCACCTCAAATCAAGCCAGAGTTTTCCCTGGAAACAAAAATGACAAAACTGAGGCTGTCATACTTCAAACACGTCGCGAGGAGGCAAAGCTCCCTGGAGAGCACAATCACGTTAGGGAAAGTTAAAGGCCGGAGACGGGAGGGAAGACCAAATATGAGATGGCTGAATCCATAAAGGAAGCGCAGCCTTGGCCTTGGAAGAGCTGAATGGCGCAGCCAGGCACAGGACAACCGGGAGGGCTTTCAGTCATGGGGGGACCAGCAGAGCCCCAGCCAGGTGGCAGGTGACCCGGCAGGGCCTCGGCCCCCTCCGCAGCCCAGCGGGGCCCTGGGGGTGCAGAGGCAGAACTGGACGGCTGATCAAGGGGAGCAAGTCTCTCCCCTCGCTTTACCTCTCCCGAGGCTCAGAGCTTGGAAGCAGCCCTTCATGAGAGCTCAACAGGGGCTTGGTGCTCTGTGCCCTCAAGTCGCCTCTTGAGAGAGCCCCCTCCGGCACCACCTCCTCCGTTCTGAAATGCCTCCCTCCTTTCCCAGGCAGGCCGGTTCTCCCACTCCGCCGGAGCATCCTCACTTGGCCACGTGAACGGCCACGTCCTCTGCCCACCTTTGCCCCCCTGCTTCCCCCCTGGAGCCAGCCCAGTCTGTCTGAACCGGCCGGCCGTACCGTGCGGGAGCTGGCCCCCCACTGCAGCAAGGACTGCCTCTGCAGCTTCATGCAAGGCCCCACGTCCCTTAGGGACCCCCAGGCTGTGCTTCCACCTCCTCAGCTGCTCACTCCACCAGCTGAGACCCAAATGGCACTGCTGCTTGCCAGTATCGAGCCAGCAAGATCTCTGAAGCCAAGGGAAAAAGTTGAAGCAGACTGACGTACTTCCAAATTTCATAAAAGGCACATCAAAATCCAAATCTGCCTGATGCTGTAGACAGGCAGCATCAAAGCCCTCTTTGCAAGGCACTAAAATGCTCCTCATACAGTGAGGCACAGACACCCAGATGGACCGAGTCGTAATAAGCCATTTTGGCTGCCCCTGCCGACCACCCTTTATTGGCAGGACAGAGGAACCTCCAAAGGCAGCCTCCCCGCCCCTCCACCACCCCGAACAAGCTCCCAGGTATGCATTGCTCGCAGGCTGAAACGGAACAGAACCGGCCACCCTGGCAAGTTCATCACGAGTGACGAGTGACGCGGCCGGTCACGGCCGGGTGTCGGTCACCCTGAGGAACAGGAAACGGACCTTTAGATGACCCAGTACAGGATGCAATTCATAGGCTCACCACAAGAACGGGCCTCTTGTCGCACACACAAGGTTTTTTAAAGGTGCTGGACAGGAGCGCATATCACTAATTGAACTCTTGGAAAGACAGCAAGTGGGCCCCTATTTTTGGAAAAGCAGCAGCCGAGAGAATGATCCCATGGTCCCTGGAGAGCAGCTGAGGGGTCAGAGGACAGTTCAGATTCCCAGGTCTGAAACTGGAGATGAAGCTCGGCCCTTGGAAGTAGAGTGTCGACCCCAGCAGGGGAGCAGAGAAGGAGTGGCACCGGGCTGAGGTGCTCAGTGGCCTCAGAAAGGGAGGAAGGGGGGCTGCGAGGGGAGATGCCTGGAGAGGCCAGGATGGAAGCCCCTCTGGCCTCCATCTACGTGCGCCTCTCCCAGACAGGCCAGACGCAACGGGCAAGAGGACACAGAGGCAAGGGTTGCCCCCGCTGCTGCCCCCACTCTGCACAGGATGCCCCAAGGCCTCTGGGACCGGGGGCTGACAGGCACCGCCACAGGGCGGTGCGTCAGGAGGCGCGCATGGCCCTCCTCTGGAGGAACCCCGCTGCTCCAGCTTCCCTTGCAAGGCTTCACTGCCACGCGTCCCTATCGCTGCACCCCTCCGAGTCCCCCCAGGGCGTGGTACAGGGCCCTCCCTAACACCTCTCGGTGTGTCCCTGCCATGGCCCCTTCTCCTGTGCCTGCCCAGAGGTGGGGCTCCATGGCACCTCGCCTGCAGACGCTCCCCCCATTGCTCCAGCAACCGAATCTCCCGCCAGTGTTGCCCCCGAGCCATCAGCATCTCCTCCTCGGGGGGGCACCTCTACAGCTGACCCACTCGTGGGGCACTCCCGGCCCGATCCAGGCCCACCTCCGCCTCTGCCCCCCGCCGGCGGCCACCTGGGGCTCTCCTCAGCCTCGCTGCCAGAAGCCCCCCTCGTGCCAGGCACTGGCTGGCCACGGCCGACTGCTGGCATCCTGGAGTGCCTCCATCTCCGCGGGGGAGGCAAACCGGCCGCCCGCGTTCTGGCACCCCCCCGCCCCGTGTGCACGCACGGCACTGCCCCCACGCCGGCAAGAGGCGGCCAGAGCGAGGCTCGCCCAAAGCGCGCAAGCAGCAGCGCCGGTGTGCTCAGAGCCACCACTTGGGGTCCACGCAGGAAAGGACCCCTCCCCGAAATCAACAGCTCACTTCCCTGCAGGCGCTCCGCCCCCTCTGGCTCTGGGGGAAGGCGCATTGCAAGTGGGGAGGGCCCGCCGGCTGCCTGCGGAGCGCGCACTTCTGGCCACTGCTTAGCTAGGAGCATGATGCAGGCGTGGGGGGGGGGGAGGACGCGCAGGCACCATGCACGCTCCGCCAGGCGGGCTGGCTCGGCAGCTGGGGCGCCGCCACGAGCAACGCCCCCACCCCTCGGGAGGATGGCTGTGCGCATCCCTGGGAGGGCGAGTGAGGGTGTCCCGACTCCAACTGGCCCCAGCAGAGGCGCATCCGCACGCCTGGCAGCCCGCTCCCACCGGTCCTGCACTTGCCGGGGCACCAGCCCCACCGGCAGCCCTCCCTGGAGAGCTGAACTAGCTGATGGGCTGCCGCTCTCAGGACCGAGCTGGGACAGCCGGTGGGGAGGGTGGCGGGAGCTCCCATCCCACAGCGGCCACCCAGGACTTGCACAGGTGGGCAGCCGTGTGGGAGACCCCAGAGATAAGGCCGCAGTGTGCACAGTCCCTCCCTGCAGCGGTTCACCTACTGCCTAAAGGCTACCTGGGCTGGCTTATATAAAAATAAAATAAGAATATAACGTTAATTAACCCCAATTATCTACTAAAGCCATCAACCTTAAAATACTGGTCGAATAGAAAGGTTTTGGCCTGACGCCAAAAATAAAGCATCGCATCAGTGCCAAGCACAGCACTCTGCAAAGCGCGCTGTGAAGCCACCACCGAAAAGGCTCTTCCCCAGGGAGCCACTCTTCCACCTTGCTTCAGAGAGGCTCCCAACGGACCTCCGTGGGAGACCTTAGAAGCTGGGCAGGTGTCTCTGGAAGGAGACCTTCCTTCAAGCTGCCACTGAGCACAGGAGTGATGCAGCGCAGCAGCACCAGCACCACTGGCTTCGGGTTTGTTTCAAGGCTCAGTGACAGCCGAGGACTGGAATGCCGAAACGATGGCCTCTGCCCACGAGCCGCTTGGCTTGTTACGGCCTTCTGGAGGGGCTCTCCTTCTCTCTTTCCGAAGAGCTCAGCCCTCTCGGGTGAGGAGAGGGGAGAAGGCCTCTCCATGGCCACGCCAACGCTACAGAACTTCCCCTCCACGGGACCATTCTTGCCCCCCCGATGGACTTCCACCACTCTCTTTTGGCAGGTGTTCCATGTTCAAATCAGTTCAAATTTCATTTCCCTAGCACTTTAGCCTACACCCTTTTATCTTATACATCTGCAACTAGTTGCACTTTACTGTTAATCTAGGGTAAACCACCTTGAACATTTTAAAATATTGCAATTAATACAATAAATAATTAATTCTCGCCAAAATGTAGAGTAGGACACGAAGAGAATGAAAGAACCTATTCTGCAGAAGCAGCAACGTCTGCAATAAAGAGCACTGATACTGCAAACTCTGACAGCTGCCAACAGACGGAGAATTCACAAGTGGAATAGGGCAGATTCTGCATCGTGGCACCAAAGCAGACATCTTGGGCAACGACAGAGTTCACGTGACTGAAGCTGGAGGCAGGCGAGGAGGAGTTTTACGTCAGCAGTGCCCACCAGAACGCCAGTAAAGCCTATGAGCGCAACCTGGGAGGCAACGGGGCCATGCCTGCAAGTGACAAAAATCCCAACAGTTGGAAGGCTGAACTGCCAAGGCAGCCCCACAAAGTGCAACATGGCGGAAAACCATCTCCCTTCACATGCATCTCCCACTGCGTTAGGTGTCCATCCCATCATGTCCGTCCAGACGTATTCTGGGGAACATCTTTTTCCGCTCAATGCAGAAGAAGCTGTCTGTACGATGCAGCCAGGAAGCCAAAAGCCTCTGAGGACCAGAGCAAGGGGACTTCTCCATGCGCACAGTGGCTCTCCAGGACCTGCCAAATGCACAGGGCTACTGCAGGAGTCCCCTCCTGCTCACCCTTTCCAGCAACTCATGCCGAGAGGCATCCTGCCTCTGGTACTGGGGATAACGCACAGCTGCTGATAGCCTCTTCCTGCTCTCTGAATTTTAGAGCCATTCAGGCTGAGCCACTTCTCCATTTTATGGAAGTGAATTTCATTGTTAATTATGTACCACATGCCACTTCTGTCCTGAATCTTCCACAATTCGCCTTGAAGAATAACCCCACTGGTTATCATGAGGGAAGGAAAAATACCTCCCTATCCGCTTTCTCCACAACAGGCATAATTCTCCACCCGTCTATCACATCTTCCCTTCCCTGCCGTTTTTCTAAACAAAAATGGCACAAACAATGCAGCGTTCCTGAATTTGGGAGGTGTTCCGTTCCCATTATCATGTTACTTCTCCTTCTCTGCCCCTTCTGCAACACTGTAATTTCTCATTTTGGGGCGAAGTGACCAGAATGGTACATAACATTTCAAGCATGGCTGTGCTGTCGTTTTGTAGAAGGGCAGTATGATATTGGCAGTTACCTTCTAAATTCTTTTTCTAATTATGCCAAGCATGGAAATGGCCTTTTTTCACAGCAACTGCACACTGAGCCAACATTTCACTGAGGTATCCACCGTAACACAGACCCTTGCAGAAGTCCACCACTGACATCCTTCCTTTGTGAGAATATACCATTTATTCCAACTCTTTGCCTTTCGTTCTTTAAATAATTACTGCTCCACGAGGTGACCTCTCCTCTTATTTCAGGATCGCTAAGTTTGCTCGGGATACTTTGATGAGGAACATCACTAAAAGACTTGAGAAGATCCAAGTCAACAATGTCTACCAGATTGTCCCATGCATATTTGTTGACACTCTCAGAGAACATTAAAAGATTATCAAGGCATGATTTACCTTTGCCAAAGCCATACTGATTTCTTGTCAGCAGGACCTGACCTCCTAGATGCTCGATTTTCCCTTTAATAGATATGAGAGGACAAAGTAGGGAAAACAACACTTCTACAGCTGTTCTATGTAAAGAGAACAATCAGCAAAATTCTGATGGACAACTTGCGACAAGCCAGATTCAGGCTGGACATCAGGAAGTTTCCTCACTGTCAGAGCAAGATGCCAGTGCAACCAGCTGCCTGGGGAGGTGGGGGGCTCTCCCCAACTGGGGACATTCAAGAAGAAACTGGGCAGCCCTCTGAGTGCCCCACTGGTTGTGGGCGAACAGCTCCCACACGGCACACAGTTCCTGAAGGCTGTCTTGAACACCAGCGGGGAGAAAAGGAGAGATGGTGGTCAAAAAATCTGAGCGAGAACGAGGGGCAGTTGTTTTGTTTTTGAACCACAGTAGGGGGGAAAGAGCTGGGTTTCTGAAAGAGAATAAAACAGGAGAAAGACTCGCAGAAGATAAGAATAAAATCTAGAAGATAATACATATAGTAGAAATGCTAAGAAGGACCCAAGGCACCCAAAATGGCAGTCAGGAAAGAACTGGGGAAAATGGTGGGATCCTCTCATCTACAACGGGGGGGGGGGGCGCTCCTGCCAGAGCAACGTTAGCTAGGAAAACCCTCCCAACAACAGGCCCCGTCCAGGAGCAGGGCCCATTTGTGTGATGCACAAAGACCACAAGGAGGAACTTTAATTTGTTAGCTTCCTGCTTATAGGTCAAGAACTGTGAGCTCTCCTGACTTCCCCTGCTGGGAGTGGGTGGGATGCTACAGGCCTGTTTCCTTTTCAACCACCGGCACCTCCTGAAAGAAGCTTTAGAAAGAGCGAGAGGGTGTCGAGCTATGGTAAATGACAGCTCCAAGAGTCTCCGAACACGGCCTGGAAACACTGCATCAGGAATTTGGCAGAAGTCTTCTGCTACAGCTGCAGCCTCTCCCCGCTTGCACAGGGCACCTGTAAAAGCTGCAAGCTGGAGCAGAGTCCCGTTTGTCTGCCCTCCTATTCCCGGTCAAGAAATGAAGAACTGCCGAAATTCTGGAGCCAGGGAAGGCAGCATGGCCTTCCTCCTTTCATCCTCTTGCAAATCCCGCCCCCCGAGCACATGCACCCACGCTGCCAAGCACAGGATGCGGCCTCAAGGCTTGCCGTGGATCACGGAGAGTGGCCTTCGCTCAAAGGCATGGCGAAGTTCGCACCACAGCGGCTGCCGGTGAGCTGCCTGCCGCCTCCGTTCAGATGGGACCCCATCTTCCAGGGCTGCCAGTGCAGACCCCTCCCTGCATTAATACTGCTGAAACAGGCGAGCTTTTGCCTTTCTGCTGAAAGCCCACAGAAAGCACCGCGAGATGCTCCAGGCCGCCCGAGGGAGCTTCAGCAAGCGCGTGCCACTGCCGCCTTGGTTCCCCGTCACGGGCCTTCTCTTTTCTGACGTGCAGAGACAGAGGTGCATTTTCGATGGGACAACCATCCAAAATAGCAATCACTGGACCCACAAGGCAAGAGAAGACGCTATTTAGGGGCCCCTTCAGCCTTCATACTGATTTGCCTGGGGAGGCACTCAAGCCCAGCAGCTTGTCCCACTACCTGCATCTCACGGAGCTACGGGTGCAGGTTAAAAGTACGCTAAGTTCCAACTTCAGTCATGAATAGACTGATGTTGAGGAAGAGGAAGAGCCCTTCCACTAAGTCTCACCACCAACCCGCCACGCGATGCCAGAACGCTGCCACAGCCCCTTCGCACCAAAGAAGCCGATTACCCAAGGATTAATCCAAGGCTCGTCATCCAAAGGCAAGATGGGGTGGCGGCTGCCTCACCACACGCCACCTCAGCAGCACGGATGCTCTGCTGCTCGTCGGCTAGAGAGGAACGAGCCGGGCGGTTGAGCTCAAGGACCAAGGAGCTGGAGCGGTCATTCTGCTCGACTTTTAAAAACAAAGGAGTGAGCCAGTACGAAGGAATGGATGAAGCGCTCATTACAGTGAGGCTGCGGGGCAAAAGCAAAAGGGATTCTGCGGTGGGCAGTGGGCAGATCTGAACAGCTGGGGCAAGTCAGAGGCCCACACACAACACGCCAAAGGGCAAGCAACAGGAAAGCCCCTCTCCATGGCCAGGCCAGGCCAGGCCAGGCCAGGCCACCCAGACGATGTCCACAGCAACTGGGAACTGCTTCATCTCATCAGGCAGAGCTGTGATGGCCAGAGAAGGCGAGAGGGAAATCCCACCATCGCGTGTGGAGGCCAGAACAACGGTTCTCAGAGGAAGACCCCACCACAGCGCCCTTTCCTTGCCCAGCTGTCCAGCGCAGCCCGCATATTCCACAAGCATTAACACAATACGTGCAACATACACAGCACCGCAGCGACTGCCTGGTCGGCCAGCTGCAGACAACCTGGTTCCGTCCAGATGTACTGAACTACAAGTCCCATCAGTCCCAAAAAACATGGTCAGAAGCCGGGGGTTTGGGGAGCTGTAGGCCAAAATATATGGAGGGCCCTGGGTTGCCTACCCCTGGTCTATCCTGACTTGTAGAGGATCTCGATAGTCCCAGCTGGGTCTGCCTGTCTTCCCAGTCCCGCCTGGGGAGCTCTCCGGGGACGGAGCCTGGGAAGGCCCATGGGCAAGCAGGAGCCCCCCCCCCCCATTCCCCAGCCAGCGAGCAGAAAGGCCTGTGCGTCCAAGGAGGGCTGTCCGGACAAGATGGTGAACACACGTGGGAGAGCCACCTTTCCATAAACCCTCCATGGACCTGCTCTCCAGCAACTGGACCACTCCGCTTGGGCAGGCAGGTTCGGGGAAGGATTCCTTCCATCTTCAGACGCTGGAGACTCCGACACCCTGACCGCCAGCCGCTGGTGCACACCCAAGCAGCTTCGCCTTGAATGTGGGGCCTTTCGAGATCAGACCCACAGCCCCGTGACTGAACCGCTCTGCCAAGAGGAAGCAAAGAACGAGCTTCTGCCGTGAAGCTGCAGGACACTTCAGGGAAAGGGCAGCCGCTGGCCACGAACCCTGGCAGAGCGTCTCAGCCATCCAAAGCCTCAAGGGAGCAAGCGTACTGCGCTTCCGGCTGTCAGCTGGGCTGCAGTGACACCCACTCCCACTCCCCCAAATGTCTCCACTGAAACTGGCAAGGGAAGCGCCAGGAGGAAGCAGAGGCAAGGGAGGCATCGCCAGAGCGCCTGGTAATTACACACGCTTCCTTCACGGGGCACCTGCAGAGACCCTCACAGACAGGCAGGGCTCCTTCCAGGGCTCGCGAAGGTGAAGAGGGAATGAGCACGGTCCTTCCGCACGCCCAGTTCTCCCAGGCCACAAAAAGCGCTTGGTCAAGTTGCAGACGTGCTCATGCACTGCCTGGGTAGTCCCACATCTGACTGTCCCCGGAGGAAAGGTGGGCCTAGAAGGCGAGAGCCAAACAGCCCGGAGAGGGCCCTTGTGGTGAGGCCGGCTCGGAGCGCTTCTGCTGGGTTGGCAGCTGGTGCCCAAATGCAACACGGTGGGAGTCTGGCCTCCCAAACACCATCCTTAAACCACCCCCGTTTCACGCTGTGTAACTGGGAGGAGGGGGGACAAAGTGGGGAAGGTGGGGAACGGAGACAAGCAGCTCCTGGAGGAGACCGGGAAGGGACTGAGAGTCCAGCACAGGAAAATTCGCTTTCACCAGCAGCTCAGCTGACACCTTGCGACACCAGCAGCAGCAATTACCAAGAAACAGGTGACTAATTCCAGCCTGAAGGCCTTGGCTAGCAGAGAAATCCGGCCCCATCAGCCAACCCCACCGCATTTTGCTTCCACGACAAGGAGGCACAATCCAAGCACCATCCACGGTTTTCCTCCTCTCCCTCCCCATGAACACGGGCCGTCTTGCAGCACATCACTGCATCGAGAGACGCTGCATGGACCATGGCACTGACCACGGCCCCGGCACGAGTGCCCAGCGGCCGCCTGCGTGTCACTTACCCGGCTGTACGTGTGCCGCTTGGTCTGGGCCATGCTGACGCCTTTGCCCCGTTTTATTATCCCTGAAAAGGCAGCTCTTGGCGCACGGTGAGGGCTGACCAGGAAGAAACCTGTCCCTGTGCTGCAGGAGGGTCGCCCCCTCCCCGAGCCACGCTCCCCGGCCACGGGGCAGAACAGAGGGAGTCCTTTTCCTGAGAGGCGCTTAAGCCTCCAGCACACAAAAATCCTGCCCAGCTGATGGAGACTCACTCTGCGCCAGTGCTGCTCCAGACTCTTGTCACAGACTTGGCGAGTCCACTGGGTCCTAATGCTAGACGGATCAGCTCAGAGAGGAAAGGCACGAGAAGAGGCTTGGCGAGGCAGTGGAGAAAAGGGGAGGCCACAGGCTCTCCCGGCCAGCGAGAGGAGTACCCCAAGCGCCCACATGGGGCAGGAGCCAGCCCTGATTCGCCTGGCAGCTGGGGCTCTGCTTAGCTCTTTTCTGCCTGGAGAATGAACCAGTGTAACACAGAAGCTTGCTCGGGCTGCAGTCCGGAGTCCCCCCAAGGTGAGCACCCACAACACAAACCCAGCACAGGTGTTCTTTTCCAGGCCACCTCTCCTGGACCTGTTTTCTGTCGTGTCCCCATGACGTTCTGCTACCATCAACAGGCTGAAAGGGAGGAGAAAAACTGAAAGCACTCGCACTACACAGAGAACTTGCTACTCGCTTCAGGAACGAGTACAGACTCTTACAGCCAAGACTCTCCGCAAGACCTCTTGCAAGCTGGCAAATTCCACTGCCTGACACGACCACACAGGACAGAAACGGAAGGAGACATAAGGGTTAACCACAAGCTGCTTAGAAATCCATAATTATCCTTTCCACAGCTCATCAGCCCCTTCACCCACCAGACTGCATTTTGTTCCACTTAGAAAACTTGTGCAAGGAGAAAGGACTGAAACATTCCAGCAAAACTAGATTTCGAACATGCTGTGAACCTGGGAGGAAACCGGGCAGGCCATCCCTACATTAAGCGCCACAGAGGCCTTTAAATCAGGCCAGGCAAAGCACCTTGGAGGGCATCTGAACGGTAAACAGAACCCTCCAGGCCTTACCAAGACTCCTCTGAGAAGTGACTCCCCTTAGTGCTTGCTGATGAAACAGCAACATCGCAAACAGTCCAGAGGTTTCTAAAAACTGCTCGTCTCCACTTGGGCTGCTGCTGGTGTCAACCATCCCTGCACAGCCTCTTGCTCCCGCCTTCAGGCTTTCTGCCACGCTGCTCCTGATGCACTGCCCACCCTCCCAGTTTAAGAGGCTGCCATGCCACCGTCCTTTCACAGAGTCCACTTCTACGAATCTCCTCCTGGTTCAGTGGATCTGCCTCTCTGTTGCCAAGCGACTCTTCCATATGCCCTGATTATCATACATTTAGCATCCCATGAAGCGGACCGGTGGGTGATCCAGACGTCTGAGGACAGGTGAGGAGGAGGACAGGCTGCACAGCGAAAACTGTGGCGTTCCCTTCCACAAGAGGTACCGATTTGCTTTGTGCCGAAAGGAAAGCGCGTCTTGTGGTTACGCGTCGATGGATGAATGTTACTACCAACAGCAAAGGCAAAATGCCTGGACCCACCAGCTGCTAGGGAACGAGGGCCGGGGGACGCCAAGGGTGCTGCTGCACGCATATCCAGCAGGCACCCGGAGTTACTTTCAACACCTTGTTCCCAGAATGCGGCAACTTCCATCGACTGCACTTGCTCAGAGGCCAGAAAAACATTCTTTCAAGGCAGAATAATCAACTTGCCTTGGAACCACAAATGCTAAACCAGCACAAAGGCTTTAAGAACACTCCTATTCCTGGAGCTCTCTCTCTGGAGCACATGCATTTCCCCGTTCTCAAGACGTGCAAAAGCTCATGCTCATTTGCTGACCATGCCAACTTGCAGAGTTCAGTGGATGCTAGAATTCTGCGTCACAGCCTGACCCACAGCTTCACTTGTTTTGCAGGGTGTGATCCAGACACCCAAACTGCTGCAACAGATTTGCATTACCCATTTATCCAAGGAAACACCATATGAGATGGCAGAGAGTCAGAATTTTGTTTACTGAGAGTCCTGATGCTGTTGTTAATGAGCAGACTCAAGACTGAACTCTCTGAGCTCTTTGACAAGCCTTTCTTTGGGCTTGTGGAGAGACAAGAAAGGGCTTTGAAGCAACCGACTGTGTGCTGTCAAGTCATCCCTGACTTATTGCAACCCCATAAATGAAAGCTCAGGTCGGGACAACCCTGTTCAGTTCGTCAATTTTTCATTTTTTGCCAGTGGCTAATTAATGCAAATTAATAAATCAATATTCTGAATGCTGGAGACAAGAAAATATCAGAATGTGTAATATAAATTATGCCAGAAGTAAATGGAAGGGTATTATTTTTACTGTACCCACTGAAGGCATTGTAAGACAAAAGAGGCTGAAGGCTGAAATCTCGTACTCACTTATTGGAGAGTGAGCCCAGCTAAAACCTTGGGAGTCGATGGGAACGGGACTGCTGAATCTGCTGCCTGGAGGGTTCCCAAAGGAAGGGCCCAGGCTGGCCTAACAGTGACCCACAGTGACCAAGGAAGCTCCCTGCAGCAGCAGCAGCAAACTGAGCTCGCGGTCGCTTTTTCACAGAGCCCTGGCCACAGGAACAGCCTCAAAGCCTTCACAGAATTTTAAGCTCAGTTATGTTCAGCAAGGAGGAAATACAGATTATTACAAGATTTGTGTTGTTATTAAATACAACAACCAGGATGCTTAAAAATCTGGATGCAACCACACATAATTCACAAAAGCCTGCAAGGCTCCTCACAGGCTGAGCTACGCAACATTGTGCGGATGTCCAGGTGTGGAGAGGAACAGCGTGTGCTCTGTGCACCAGCCCAGGCCCGACAATCTCCCCAGCCTTCATTCCATCGAAAACCAAAGGAAGAGCTCAGAGTCTAAGGGCTCCTTCTGTGTTTTTGAGAAGGGAGTGATGCAGATGCAAAAGAATCGGCACATTGAATATGCCCATGCAGAAAGGACACTAGGACATCCTTGTTTCTTGCTCTGTGGTTCTGTCATCTGGCTGATCAGGAGGTCTCAGGAGCGGCAGTTCATTTCCAAACCCCAGCCTTTTGAAAACATGGCCAAGATGCATGCGCTAACTCTATTTGCATGAGGATGCTTAGTTTCCACTTATTTATTTATTCTGACATTTGTATGCCGCCCCCTACTCCAAATGGAGTCTCTGAGCAGCTCACAGCATTTAAAATTACATCCACATTAAAACAATAAAACTAATAAAAACAATCAATTCCATAAAAGCAATGAATTATCATCAAAACAGCAATACATAAATAGGTTATATGTTCTCGATGGGGGAACAACCATAAAATTATTCTTACAAATGTTAAAATTAGTTGTTTAAATTATTAAAATTTATTGTCAAAATTCCTAGAAAAAGAGAAATGTTTTTGCCTGGAACTGAGAAGAGAGTAGCATCAGCACCAGGAGAATTTCTCCGGGGAGCTGAGTCCACAAGTGCAGGTCAGCCACCGAGAAGGTCCTTTTTCTATTTGCCGTCCCTCTCACCTCTTTGAGGGACGGCTCCTTTAGAAGGAGCTCCGGCCCAAATATCAGTGGTCGGGCAGGTATACACAGGAGAAGGCAGTCCTTTAGTTAGCCAGGTCCTAAGCCGTTTAGAGCTTTATGTCAAAACAAGCACATTAAATTGGGCTCAGGCTACAACCGATTACCAATGAAGATTGTGAGAAATTGGCCTAATGTGAGCCCGCAAGGCTAGTAAATGCGTGGCTCAATTCTGGCCCAGCTGAATTTGCCAGTCTTCAAAGGTTGCCCCACAGAGAGCACATTACGGGAATCCAACCTGGATGTCACCAGGGCATACCTACCTTGAACAAGGCTCTGTCTATCCAGGCAGGGGTAAGCTGGCAAATCTGACACAGCTGAAGGGGGCCGTTCCTGGTCACTGAGTCTACCTGAGCTTCCAGAGATAGTCCCGGGTCCAGGAGCACACCCAAGCTGCGGACAACCCTGTCCGGGACAGGGCAACGCCACAGACGCATCGCCCACCAACAGCACCTCTGCCTAGCCTCACTGGCCCTCATCCAGCCCATCATGGAGGCCAGCCACAGGTTCAGGGCAGAGGCCCCCTCCCTTGAATTAGATGTAACGAAGGACGGAGCGGAGTGTTGGCAGCATACCGCTCGATCCTCAACCCAAACCGCCCAAGGGCCTCTCCTAGCAGTTCCATGTAAATGTCAAGCATCATGGGGGACAGTATGGAGCCCCGTGCAACCCCATGGCACAATCGCCATGGGGCAGAGCAAGTATGCCCCAGGACCACCTTCCAGACATGGTCCACTAGAAAGAAGCGGAGCCTCCAGAAAGCAGAGTCCCCAGCCAACCTGTCCACAAGGACACCAGGGCCAACAGTGTCAAAAGCCACTGAAAAGTCCGGGAGAACCAACAGGGTCGCACTGCCCCCCTCTCCCCCAGCAAAGGCCATCCCACAAGGCAACCAAGGCAGTCTCCTTCCCAAATCCCAGCCGGAAGCCCGACTGAAATGGACCTAGGCAATCCGCTTTAGTCACTCGTTACTTGAGGAGTTCTGTTCTCCAAGTTACACAGGGGCATGCGAGAGCTGCGGGGAGGGGCTGACGGCAGGAACGAACGTTCTTAGCCCAGGAGCACCGAAGTGGGTACTTCCTGCTGTGAAGTGGCTCAGTGGCCACTGCACCTTACGGAAGACCTCTAGGGTTCAGCATTTCAGATTATGTCTTCGTCACTGAACAAGCCGAACATTTTATTGACATCGTCTTGCTCTCTTCCTCAGTTTGGGGATTGTTCCGTCAGCCCAGCCAAGGCTGCTTTAAACGTTCACTGAGGCGCAGGCGGTGGCCCCCCACGCGGGCCGCTTCCCCCGCTCCAGGGGCCCGTGCCTTATTTCCAGGGAACCAGGGCGCAGGTGGCAAAGTGCCTTTCTGCAGCTGACAACAACTACAAGACGGGCTGCAGAGGCGGCTCAGAAAAGGGGCAATGAGCAGACCAGGGCTGGGGGCCTGCACGCCAGTGCACACAGAGGTACACACTTCCACTTAGTACAATTGGAAATGAAGAGTAAACTATTAAACTTGCAGAGAAGAACTTTGTATGAAGTAGAAAAAGTAACTATAAAGCCACCTTTTCTCTTTGACATCCTTAAAACATCTTGCAATATTCACAATCAGGTCGCCATCTGGGGTTCCAGAGCAAATAGGTATTCTTCCCCATTTAATGAATTCTGTACACAATTAGTGCAGAATGGGGGAGGGGCGTCATTCCAGATTCATTCATAGATATGATGACATGTCAAGCAAGATCAAATGAAATTCTGATCTTACCAACTCCTTGATAGTCAACCCAAAGCCCTCTTCTTGGAGATGTGCTACTGTTACCAAGTATTTATTCACTGAAATTTATATCCAGGCTTCCAATAAAATACTCAAGGCAAATGACATATTTTCTGACCTGTACAAAGGACGAGGCTCCCAGAAAACAAGGAGTTTTTTGAACAAGACTGTCAAAGGCCAAGCCAGGAAATACAATGCTGAGCCTCCACCCACCAAATGCCAAAAGAATTTTGGGTACTGCATGAGCAGAGCCAGCTGGAGCCAGGTCAGGTCAGACTAGATGGCCCAGGAGACCCTTCTGACGCGCTCTGTTTCTATGCTTCTCCCTGAGGGTGTGAAGTGCAGTTCAGCTGGGGAAAGCAGTGGCTGGGTGAGGGAAACATCCTTCAAAATGCTGAAGCTCAGCGTCTGACGACTCATCTACTGAACCAAACATGCTGACAATTCATGAAACACCAGGAGCAGCCCCTCCACTTGGTCCTCAAGCATTCAGGAATCCACCAGAACGAGGTGTCCTGCTTTCGGGTCTGGCTGCTCACTCAAGAGCTGGGATCCACCGAGCACTAGGACCCTGCACAAGCCACGCCGCGCACAGCTGCGCACTTCCCAACTGCACCATTTCAGCACCAACTGAAGCAGCCCTCCAAGGAGGCAGGTCTGCAGACCCCGCAAGAGCGCGAGGGGCTATTTTACACAGATGCCTCTTGACACCCATCTGATGCTTTTCTCTTTTAAGGCTGAAACGGAGCAACCCAAACTGCAAATCGATACAACTGAAGCGGTTCACTGGAAGGGTAACCATGGCAACTCACGGTGAGCTGAGGATCCTGCTGTCTGGGGGCTAGATCACATCCATCCAAGTAAGTCACCCACAACTCCATTATTCCTCTGCGAAACTCCTTCCCGTGCCCCCCGCCACGGCCTCTGCTTTCCGCTGCCGTGACCCATCTCACCTTGACTCTGTGCGTCAAGGCAAAGGCCACAGCCGCGCATCAGCCGCACGGTCGCACGTCCATCAGGCAGCTTTAAAGCTGCGCTCCCTCTCCCTTTGTCCTTCATTCTGGTCTTCCCAGCAGCAAGAGCAGTTTTCCTGTTCTTTAAGATAATACTCTTATTTTGGAATTAACCTTGGTTTTGCCCCTCTACCTGGCCAATTACGTGTGGCTATCAAGCATTTACAAAACTAGATCATCTACGAAGGGGCACCTAAGCAGAGCCAAAGGAAATGGTATTTTCCCCGTGCTTAATAACCTGTAGGCCAGGGACACGACCTGCAGGATGCTGGCCCCTGGCAGAGGGTGCGCACCGTGGCAGCCTGACAGGCAGCCCTCCCTCCCCACGCACGGGAACAGGCACGAGCAGCTCGGCTGGGAAGCCAGGGGGCCTTTTCCCTTTCCCCACTCCCAGCGATCCCGATGATTCCGCGTCTCCTTCTGCCGTCAGCACCGCTGCTGCAGCTGCTCTGTGCTGGTAGAGGTGGGGGTGTCAAAGCACGCTTGGGGGCCCCGACGGGAGACTCTGCGGAGGGGACGCCAGCAGCGCGCCCGCTGCAGACCCGTGGCAGCCAGCAGCACGAGGTCCCCCTGCAACTACTGCTTCCTATCGACCCTTATGCGAGAGCATCAGGCTGGCTCGTCTGGGTCAGACCGAAAGGCCCCTCAGGTGCAGCATCCACTCCTGCTCCCCAGGGAAAGCCCCCAGCTGGGAAGGCAGGCAAGAGCCCTCTGCTGCTGCTGCACATGAGCGGACTCCGCCTGTGGACCACGAGGTGCACCTCCCCAGCGGCTGCGTGACTGGAACGTCAGCGGAGCCCCGCTGCAAACGGCGCAGCACCTCTCCAGTCTGCACTCTGTGCCTGGCATGGCAGGGAAGTGGCATTGATGTCTACTTCTCTTTCATACTGACTGATAAATCCTCCACAAATCTGTCACTTTAAAGTTTTCACTTTAAAGCTATTTAAGCCGCCAGCTTTCTTCCTACGCTGGGGCAGCAAATTCTGCCCCTATGACTTGGCCTTCCTTTTGCCTGTCTTCAATCCAGTTTCATTGGTTGACCCCAAATTCTCAATTATTATACAGCTTTTACAACTATTGATTTTTTGCTAATATACCTCTGTGAGATGCTTCCCTGAAACTTTTCTTAATTCAAGTTGCCAGGCCCTGAGGAATATAAAGCCAGCCCACCAGAAATCCTGTCCATTGTGCAGAAATGGAACTCTGTCCTCATGACACCCTCGGAAGCTCAAACCATCCACAACTTTTCCCCAGGAGCCAGTCCTTCCAAAAGGCCCAGCACCTCTCTAGACCGCAGAGATCATGAAATCCTTTAGTGCCCTGAGAAAGTCAGCCACTGTTGCTGCTTCTCTTAAAAACGGCATGCAGAGGGAACGTGGGACACGCAAGCAGCAGCGAGCACAGCAACCAACTTGTGCAAAATGAGAAACTGTATCAGTGTTGGGATATTCCCAAACCACAATGAAATTTATGTTTGTTCTATTTGACTTTGGAATAAATGGCTGCATCTATACAGGACAGCCTCTCTTCTAATTATATACCATTAGGAGGAATATACCATTAAACGTAGAATTTGGGCTCCAAGAAGAGAGTTGGAAGGGCCCCGTGAGTCCATCAAGTCCACCCCTCCCCACTCAGTGCAAGACTCCAGTTAATGCATCCCTGCCTGTCCAACTGCCTCTGGATTGTCTGCAGTGTGAGAAAGCTCACCACCTCTCTAGGTCTTCACTTCCATCGCTGCACTGCTCTGACAATCAGGAAATTTTTCCTGTTATCTAACTGGAATCTGACTTCCTGCAGCTTATGCTCATTATTCCACATCCTGCGCTCTGTGATGACTGAGATACTAGCCCTCCTCGGTATGGCTGTCTTTCAAGCATCTGAAAAGTGCTATCATAGTTCCCCCAATCTTCGCAAGGCTAACTATGCCTGGCTCTTTCAATCTCTCCTCATAGAACTTTGTTTCCAGTCCCGATTATCATTGTTGCCCTCCTCTGAACATTTCCAGTTTTTTGTATCATTCTTGAAGCCCAATTAACGTAACTAAACATAGCATTAGCCTTTTTTGCAGCTACATCACATTGTCGACTCATTCCCACTAGTGATCTAGGACAATTCCAAGATCTTTCTCGCTTGCAGTATTGCTGAGCCAAGCATTCCCCATCTTATTTATTTATTTATTTAGCAAACTTATATGCCCCCCCCCAGTCACTAAAAGCCTCAGGGCGGTTTACAAACATAAATATACCAATACAATTATATAAAATTGTAAAAAATTGGAGACATCCTGGCCAAAGTTATTAAAATCAATAAATAAAATCAGCAATTAAAGAGACGTTTAAATAAAAAGGTCTTGGCCTGGCGCCGAAAAGCAAATAACGACGACGGTGCCAGGCGGACCTCTCTGGGGAGCGCATTCCATAGGTCCACCATCTTGAAATGATGCACTTCGTTTCTTTTTCCTAGGTGTAACACTTGGCATTTCTCCCTACTGAATTTCATTCTGCTGTTTTTTTTTTTTTCCGATTTATATCCTGCCTTTTTCCTACAAAGGGCTCAAGGCAGCTTACATCTCCTCCTCCATCTTATCCCCACAACAACAACCCTGTGAGGTAGGTTGGGCTGAGAGTCTGTGACTGGCCCAAAGTCACCCAGTTGGCTCCATGGCTGAGCGGGGACTCGAACCCAGATCCTCTGAGTGCGCTCCAGCCTGTCAAGATCACTCTGAATCTTGTTACTGTCCTTCAGGGTATTCTTTCCCACCCAGTTTTCTGCAAATCTGATCATTGTTCCCTGCACTCATTTTGTGAATGAAGTCGTTCATAAAAGTGCCGAAGCGCTGGGCCCACGGTGCCCCCCTTGCTGCCTCTCCCCAGTCGGAGAAGGGGCCACTGGGAAGGACTCTTTGAGTCTGAAGCCAGCTGTGGGTTCACCCGCTCCGTGCTCTGCCTACGCCCTCTTCGCCAGCGGGCTGCTCAGATGCCCTGGGGCCCTCGGTCAAAAGCTTTGCTGCAGTCAAGACGGATCCGCCCCGGCATCCCCGCGTCCACCAGGGAGGCTGCCCTGCCCTGCCCTGCCCTCTGCGCGCCCGCTCACCCTTCCGCGGACGCGCCGCCTCTGGCACGGCGGCCGCGTACTCCCCGCTCGCCTGCGACATGCCCGGCATGCCCGCCCCCTGCGCGCGGCGGGGCGCGAGCTCGGGCCAGGCCCGCCTCGTTCCTCCCGGCCCCGGAGCCGCTCGCTGCTCCCACCCGCAGCCCGGCAGCGGCAGCTCATCCCTCGAGCGGGTCCTCCA
>NW_025335568.1:487469-511146 GCF_004798865.1 Varanus komodoensis | reverse complement strand
TCCCCGCCGAGAGGCCGCCCCGACTGAGGATATGCGCCGCCGCCGCCGCCGCGGAAAGCGCCTCACGTACGTTCCCTGCTCCGGCAGCCCTGGCAGCCCTGCGAGGTAGGCCGGGCTCCGGCTCGCTGCTCGGGGGACGCGACGAGGCCACCCGCCGGGCCGCCCGGGACCAGCAACCGCCGCGCCCGCCCAGGCACGAGGCCGCGCCCCGGGGAGGCGCAGGCACTGGCGCGGGCAGCCTGGGCCCTCCCTCGGCCGGCGGGGCGGGGCGGGGCCGAGGCGACCATCCCGGCGGGCCTTGCGGCGCGAGTTCCGGAAGCGCGGGGCATGCTGGGCGGCCGCTTCCGGAGCGCGGCACCCGTCCGGACACGCCCGCTGGCTGCGTTCGGGGCGGCAGGTCGGTCCCGGGCGGCGGCTGCCGGCCCGCGCGCGCGTGCTCGCTGCGGCTGCGCTGGCTCCCGGCCGTCCTGTGTGCCAGTTCTGGACCGCCCGGAAGCGGAGCCCCTGGGCGGCCGCGTCGGGGCTGCCCGTGGTGGGCCGGGCCGGGCCGCCCCGCGCGCCCCTTTGCCCGGGCCGGGGCAGCTCTGCCTGGCCGCCGCCTCCGGTCTTCCAAGGGCGCCTCCGACGCCCGGGCCCGGCAGTAGCCCCTGGCCGGCGTGGCCACAGGGGGGCTTAGACGAGCGGCGCGGAGGAAGCGTCCCAGGGCGCTCGGGCTCTCCGCCTCTGCCTCCCATTCACCGAAACGGCCTCCTTAGGGCTTCTGGGACCGCGGGCGCTGCAGTTTCCCCCTCTGAGCAGGGCCCCAGCCTTCCAGCACACGCAGAGGAGCGGGGAGGCCACTGGCACTCTTTTCGTATCTAAGTTTGGGTTCAACATACCTTTAGGGTTTCTTTTAGGATATGCGCTTTATTCTTGCCCATAAAAGCGAACAGGTTTGTTAGCCCAAAGGCACAGTTAAAACTATAAAAAATAGCAGATAACATATATGACAATGAGTAACAGTTGGTGTTGTGTGTGCTACGTGTTCCTTCTTTACACTTAGGGTGTTTCTGTTAACATTTCTGTCTCCATCAGTGCCATGCCTAAGAGAAAGGCTGTTCCGCTGTTGCAAAGACTGTGCCTGGAAAACATTGCTGAGAATATGCACCTCCTTTGGACCAAAGACTACACAGACAACTACCTGGACGAGTACCAGTTCCGCTACATCCTGGGGCCCTTCAGTGAGCTGGGTGAGAAGCTTGCAGCTGATGGACAGTTAAAGCCCACCAGCAGCATGGCGCCAAGGGCATGCCCACGGCTGCTGGGTCTGTGCCAAAGGAGGCACCTGGTTCCTGGCTCCCGCACTGAAGAGGAGCCTGGCAGGAGGGTGGTTTGCCACGTGTGCCCAGTTGAACTCAGCCCAGAGTTTCAAAGCAAACCAGACAGGGTGTATTTTCAACTGGCATGTGGTCTCCAAAGAGCAGCTCAGTGGAAACCAAGTGGGTAGCTTAAAGGTAGCACGGAGTTAGCATGATCTTTCCGATGTGCTGCTGGGCCGCAGCTGTACTTCCCTGTGGATCGCCGCTGCTGTTCTCTCTGTTCCTCTCCGTACTGCAGGAGACATCTGAGTGCGGCTGAGAGAAGGACAGGCACACCATAGAAAGGGGGTCCCCATCTTCCTTCCAGGCATGTCCTCGGGTAGAGAGGAAGTAAGAGAGGCGCCGGAGAGAGAGATGTCTGTTAGACTGAGTTATGGCTGCCTGCCTTTGGGTTGTCTTGCCGACCCCTGCTCCATAAAGCTGCCGCATTGTTGTGTAGTTGTTAATGTCAAAATAGGATTGCGGAGATCAGAGCTGGGTTCAAATCTACCCCTGGCCATGAAGCTAGCTGGGTGACCTTAGGCCAGTCACTCTCTTTTCCAGCCCACAGCTACCTTACAGGGTTGTTGTGAGGATAACATGGAAGAGGGAAGAGTGTTTACGCTGCCTTTGGCTCTTTAGGGGAGAGGTGGAATAGCATGAGGGACTGTCCTAGCGATGACTCTCCCGATTTCTGCCACCCCAGCTCTTGGGTCCCAGCTTTTGGAGCAGAACACTCCCCCTGCCATGCCATGAGTTAACCGCTCGATGTTCTCTCCTGTCCTGTCCAGCTGGCTCCCTGGTCCAGGAGCTGCTCAAGTTGATGGGGGAGAAACGGCGCTTGACCCGAGCCGGGCTGCACTTGCTTGTTGTGCCTCAGCTGATGGAGCTGAACTTGAGTGCCTGCTCAAGACTGGTCAACAAGACCATCACCCAGATGATAACGGTTCGCTGCAAGGTAAGGGGCGGGGGGTTGTGGTTGCAGTTCCTGTCTCTGAGATGGGCCTACCCTCCTGTTCTCTCTTACATGCCACTCTTGCTCCTTCTGGCTCACCACAGGAGCTTCCCTGTGGCTTGGCTTCCTTGCCCCCTCTTTGTAGCACATGACTTATTGACTTAATAGATCAGAACCTAATAGTTCTGCAGGCCCCGGCTCCCATCTGCTATCTTCTTGTGACCCAGATGAGTAGATTTCAGCAGGGGTGTTATTTAGGAAAATTATTTTGATTGGGAAGAAAATAAAATCCAGGTTCTTGTGTAGAACAATACAGACATGGTGGATGGCCCCTCGTGTATCATTCAGCCCACCGATAGGGAGAGCACCTTCTGCAGGGACACGTTCCAGATAGGGAGCCGTTGAGCCCTTTACAGCCAAAGAAACATCTTTGCGCCACCTTAATGATGAGCAGGTGAATTGTGCCATGAGCGGGAGATGTACCAATGTTGTACAATCCATTCTGTCTACAGTTTGCAGCTTGTTGGGTGTTTTGTTCCGTTGTCTCCTCGTCGACAGTTAGATTTTGCACAAGCCTGCTCATACACGCGCTCCAGAAATGTGCAAATCCCCCCGTGTGTTTTGTCCTGCTCTTGTCTGTGGGGGGAAATGCACTTTTTTGGTTAATGTTTTTATATGTATTCTTGTACGGTTAAATTATGGGATTTTTTCCTAAAGTTTGCAAGTTCATATGATTCCAGAAAAGCTATGCTGTTGCAGGATCTATAGGTCAGAATCTTAGTGGCATTCATTGGAGTCCACTGTGGCTTTTCCCAATACCTCTGGCTCAGGCCCACTAAATCAGATTATCCCAAGTGGTGTTCTCAGCTGGACTCGATTCTCCTGAAGCCTAGCATAAAGCCATTTGTGTGTCAAGGTATCGCCAGGCTGCTTTCACGTCGTGGACCTGGGGTTGCTGCACTGGGCCTCCAGCCTGGAGCGCCACGAGCCATGATAAGCAGGCTGCTGCCTGGCCAGCGGGCAGAGAGCGCGGCAAGGGCTCCAGCACCCCATTGCCAGCAGAGGCCGGCCGGGATCCCATGGGGAGTGCAGGGGTAGAGCAGCGGCACTGTCCACAACTGGTGTCCAGGGGCATCCCGTCTCCAGGATGGTCTGCCTCTCCCTCACATGGTCTCCGTGTGTCACAGAAGTGACCGCAGGACAGGCATTGAGCGAGAGGAGAGCACAGAAAGCCGGAGGTCCATGGGTGTTCCCTTCCTGGACCAGCAGGTTTCTGCGGCCTGCAGTGCAGCCTGGCCAGCCGTGCCCGTGCAAGCTGAGCACTGCATTTGCTGATCGACTCCCTCTCTGTTTTCTGAGGCAGAACCTGTCCTCGCTGAATCTCCAGGGCTGCAGCCGTATCCCCGCAGACGTTCTGGTCGACCTCGTGGAGAGGTTGACTTGTCTCAAGAAACTGGACCTCTCGGAGACCCAGTGCAACACGCAGGTCTTGTCGGCCGTGGGTTCCTGCTGCCGGCAGCTTTGCGAACTGGACATCTCCGACTGCAAGAAGCTTTCTCCAGAGTCCCTCCTGCACCTGGCCTATGACCCTACGGTGGGCTCCTACTGCTGCCCGGCACTGCAGCTCCTCTGGGTGGACGGTCTCTGCCCCACTGCTCACAGCCAGGACCTGTGCTGGATCCTGGCCTTTCTGCTGCTGGCCTTGCCCAGCCTCAGGTCCTTGGAAAATGAGTTTGTCCCAGAGGCGCTGTGCCTGCTCCAGAAGCAGCAGTTTAACAGGGCCCCCGTCACCCCCGGGTTTCCTTCCCTGGAGGAGGTGGCGCAGGGACGGATGGCCACCTGTGCTGACAAGGCCCGCTCCTGGCTCACACTGCCTCTCAGGGAAATGATCGAGGTGCACGAAGAGGCCTTGCCCGTGGTCTCCGCCATGTGCCCGGACTTGGAAAAAGTGACAGTGAATCTCGAGGAGGACGGCCCGTTCCCGAGTCGGAGCTTCCTGTTGTGGAGACACCTCACCCACCTGACCCTGGAGAGCGCAGAGGTGCGGGCGCTGCGGGAGTTTTTTCCGGTGGTGGCCAGCCTCGGGAGCCAGCTCCAGGCCCTCTCGCTTGAAGGCTTCTCTGCCGACGACGAACTCGCCTTCCACACCTTGCTGGGCCACTGCCCAAACCTCCGGAGCCTCACTGCTTCCCTCTTGTACACGGTGAGGCCCCGCCGGGGTGCGGAGGAGGCTCCCAGCCGTGCCGTCAGCCTCGCTGCCCTCGCATTCCCTGACCTCTGTGAGTTCAGCCTGATCCTCTCCGACCTGCACGATGGGCTGCCTTTCCGGCAGGCAGGGACGCTGAGAGCGAGCCTCGTGTCCCTGCTCAGGAACGCGCCCTGCCTGGAATACCTGCACCTCGTCGACGTGCCCTTCTGCCTGGATGAGGTGTTCGAGGCGGTGCTGGAGCCCCGGGGCGCCGCCCTGGCTCGGCTCCGCGATCTCTCCCTGCACCAGTGCAAGGTGTCCAGCCGCACCATCCACCTGCTCCTGTCCTCAGAGAATCTTTTGAGTTCCCTCCACTTGGAAAGATGCCCAGACATCCACCGGAAGGATTATGATAAGCTCCTCAGGAGAGTCAGCAAGGAGGGCTTTGAGCTGCAGGTCCACTGGAAGTGACCGGTTCTCCCTGCACCCAGGAGTGGCAACGCGCTTGCACTGGGGCCGGGCCAGCAGGTGCGCTAATAAAGTTTGCATGACGTAACTACTGGAGGGCCAAGTTGCCTGATTTCCTATTAACACTGATTGAAGTTGAGCTGGTAATGAGTGGCCAGTTTCCCCGCCCTCACAATGCCCAGCGGGGAGAGGAATGCTAATCCCTGGCCACCAGCCCCCCACCTCCTGCTTGTGCGGGTGGCCGGCCAGCCACTCTGGTGGCCCGAGGCCAGGATGGTGCTGCTGACATGGGGCCAGAACAGCAGCCGGCCCTTCGGCCCTGCCTCTGCTCCCAGCAGCCCACACGCCCGGAGCGGCCCAGGAGGTGCTGCCGCACCGAGGAAGGCCAGGACCTCTTCTCGGTCGCCCCCGGGTGCAGGACGTGGAAGAACGGGCTGACGTTGCAGGAGGCTGGGCTCCAGCTGGACACACAACGCCCCGACCATCAGAGCACTGTGGCAGTGGAACCCGCGGCCCAGGGAGGGGGTGGCTCTCCCACCCGAGGGGGTGCAGGAGGCACCTGCGAGGGATGGTCTGGCTGGAGTCTTGCACTGAGCAGGCTGGACCCAAGGCCTTCTGGCCCTTCCCGCTCTGCTCTTCTGTGATTTTATGGCCCACGTGGTGCTGGCTGTACATTTCCACTGAGCAACTGAGGTGAAGAGTCAGCTACGTTTATTTAGAAACATACAAACAGCGCGAGTCAGAAGGGGTCTCCCGGGCCATCTAGTCTGACCCCCGGCTTCTCTTGCAACAGTTACATGCAGAGTGGCCCAGAGCAGAATTGCAGCAGCTCAATCAGCGATCCGTGAGGTCCAGCAGGGAAGCAAAGCAAGCGCAGGGGGGGCTGCCTCTGAGGCTCGAGGCTCAGCATGCCGCCCTGCAGGCTCCCGCGGGGAGGCACTCCTCCCGGGCCGCTGGCAGCTCACTCCCTCGCGCTCATTTCGAGGCCCGTCAGCTCCGCCATCGCGTCCCACAGCTTGCGTCCCACCTCCACATCTTCAGCCAGGGCCAGAGGCGCCTTCAGGCTACAGTCGCGGTCAAAGAACTTGCCGGAGATGCCCTCCACTTCCTTGGCGACCGCGCAGTACAGGGTGCTGGTGGCGCCGTCCTTTGCACTCTGGGAAGAGAGGGGAAGTGCTGGGGGGGGGGGGGGCGCATGCTGCCCCTCCCCAGAGCAAGCCCTGCGCGCAGGGTCCAGGCCAGGTGTGGGGCTGCTGCTCGGGGGCCTGCCGCTTCCGCTCCCGCGGCACGTGCCGCCACGCACGCCACTCGGGGACAGCTTCCCCTGTGGAGCCCCCTGGGCCTTCCCGCCGAAGCAGCCCTGGCTCTGTGTGGGCAGCCTCTCCCTGTGAGCAGCAGCAAGCGAGGAGCAGGGCCCCTGCGGGCAGGCGGGGAGGGCTTGGCTCCCCTTCAGGTGACTGGGGCACCCTCCCTCCCACTGCCCTGTCCTTGCCGCAGGCATCCTGGGATCCTCGGGGTGGCCACTGCCGGGCTCACACACCCCGGGCCGGCTGGGCCTCGGGCTCATCCTGTGCAGGGCAGGTGCCGGTCGCCGGCAGGGGGGGCCACCGTTGCTTTCCCACTGGGTGCATTGCGGATGCGGCAGGCTGGGAGGCCTCCCCACTCCTTGCTGCCACGTGTGGGGGAAGGGGGCGCGCCCCTCCCTGGACCACCCCTGTGGGCAGCAGCACCACCTCGTGCTCAGTCGCGCCGTCCTTCCCGGTTCCCGCTTGGTTGCTGCTCAGCAGCAAAGTCTGTACTGGGTATTGGCGCTGGTGGGGCAGGAGGAAGGGAGCGCCTGCTGTGGCGCCGAGGGGTCATGGCACGGAGCGGGCATATGGGGCTTGCAGGGGGCCAGCACAGGCAGGAGGTCGGCGCCAGGAGTCGCCCCACACTTAGCCCCACCACAGGAACGCGTCGCCCACACGAGTCCAATGGAGCAGGAGGCGCTGGCCGCAGGCAGCCGTGGCGGGCCTCTCCCGCGTCTCCGGAGGGGCGGCAGCGCACGGGGCAGCAGGCTGCCCGGCCCCCTGGGGCCCACACGGTCACCGCTCCACTGAGCCTCACCTGAAGGAAGATGCCGCAGATGTTGAAGAGCAGCCGGGCCCACCAGCTGTGCTGGCGCATGATCTCCGTCCAGACGATGCCAGGCTCCAGAGCGTTGACCGACACCCCTGCGGGAGGGCACGGCAGTCACTCCCCGGCCGGCCAGCAGCGTCAGAGGAGGGGCCGGGCAGGAAGCGCCTGGGTTCTCCGTGGGAGCTGCTGCGCTGTGCTCCCGCCGAGCAGGCCCTCTTTCTCGTGGCATCACGTGGGGACGGTGGGCAGAGGGAGGCCGGGTGGCACGGCCCGGGGCCTGGGTGGGGGCTGCCAGGTGAGGCTTCGCAGAAGTGCTGCGAGCCCCCCAGGAGGAATGGCCAAGCGAACGCGGGGATCGCTGCCTCGGTGCTCAGTGGGGGCAGCAAACCTCTCCTCCCCGCAGCAAACGGGCTGCACAGCCCAAGATCTGGCAGCCAGCACCCGCATGGCTGTCGCCCGAGCACGGAGGGAGCGTCTCCCTGCATCAACCGGCTTGCGAGGACGTCCTTGCGGGTGCCTCTCCGCACCTCAGAGCAGAACCCCAGGTGGTTCTGCTGACGGGGGCACACGTGTCCAGGAAGGGAGCCTGGACGCCGCGACAAGATGAAGTTCCAGATCGAAAGGGTTCAGTCTGCACCCCACTTCACGGTGGTCATCACATCCCTGCGGAGTGGGGGTGGGGGGAGGCTTTGGAGTGCTGTGGCTTCTGCCCCCTCTGGAACAGAGAACTGCGCCTTCAGGCCGCGTTCCCCCCACTTTCCCTCCTGTTCCACTGAGTTGTTTACTGCTGAGTTTCTGCAGAAACCCTTTGCATGGTTCTGATTGTTGATTCTTCCTTCTTGTGCAAGATTTCTTCCCTCTCTTATTAAAAACATGGACCAAAGTATGACACAACTGGGAATCTGGAGAATTAGGACTAGCTGAAGACGGGGGCGAACAGAGGGGTAATTATAGTGCATTCCGTACACAGTAAGTCCTGCATTTAGAATGCCTTTTTCCCTATTTGTCCTCCCGCCCCCTGAGATCGGCAGCAGAAGCCCTCCTCCGGGAACCCTCCGGGAAAGATGTTAGGAGGCAGAGTACCCGGAGGAGGGCCTTCTCTGCGGTGGCACCCTGACTGTGGAATGCGCTGCCCAGAGAGGCCCGCCTGGCACTGTCATTATGTTTTTCGGCGCCAGGTTAAGACGTTTTTATTTAATCAATATTTTAATAAGTTTTAATATTTAATTTTATTACTGTATTTTATTAATTCCAGCCAGAGTGGGTCATCAGTTTATTCATGCTGTTAGCCATCCAGAGATGTTATTAATTGGACGGCATACAAATTTTATAAATAAGTAAATGCCTTATTCTTTCAAACAAGCTGTTTCACATTTTTCTTTTGATTGTATAATTGCGTACACTCCCATTCTTGATTTCTCTGTTTCGGCACTACACCTACAGTAATCCATAAACCTAATTCCCTGTTTCTCCACTACAATTTAAACGCATCTCCTCAATTCGTCGCTTCTGCCGAGGCGCCACCATCCCTGCCTCACCGGCTCTGGGGGTGCGAGGCAGGGGCGAGCTCACCTGTGCCCCGCAGCCTCCGGGCCAGCTGCGCAGAGAAGACGACGTTCATGAGCTTGGAGCTTCTGTAGGCCTCTGCCCTGGACTTGGGCCGCTCCTCCCCAGTCAGGAACCTGAGGTTCACCTCGCCATAGTAGTGCAGGAAGGAGGAGACGTTCACGATGCGGGCGGGGGCGGAAGCTGTCATGGTACCTGCAGGGGTGGTGGGGAGCATAGGCCAGACTGGGGGGGCGCGGGGGGCTCTTTCTGCTGAGCAGCAGGTGGGGAGATGAGGGGAAAGGGGCTTGGCCTTTCCCAGCTGAGCAGCAGGAAACAGGCCTGCCCTGAGGGTGGGCGGGCGGCTGCTCTCCTGTGCTTTGAGTCCTCGCCTGCTTTCAGAGACCCTCTGAATGGAAGCCCCCCAGGAGGCCCTGCCCACAGCCCTTGCCAGCACTCTGTGGGGGCACTCGCAGATGCTCAGCTCCCCAGGACCTGCGCTCTTTTCTCCGCGCAGGGCTGGATTGGCTCTGGCCTGGCACAGGCGCGGTCGTGGGAAGCAGAGGCTGCCCTCCAGGCCCCTGTGCGAGGGACAGCAGTGCCGGTTCCTCGGGGTCCTGGGGGAGGCCCATGTGCATGGCTGGGCCTGGACCCTCCTGGCTTCCCTCGGGTCAAGCTGGGGGCAGAAGCGTTGGCTCTTACCAAGCAACAAGTTGGTGAGCAGGAAGGGGCCCAGGACGTTGGTGGCAAAGAGCCGCTCCAGGCCCTCGGAGGTGACCCCGTGCGGCAGGCCTGCAAGGGAGACGAGGGGCCGGCAGTTGCTCCGTGGCAGCACTGGGCCCGCTGCGTCCCGGAGTGGCCCAGGACCCGGTGGAAGAAGGCGGCCCGCCAGCACACGCACCGGCATGCAAGCCCCCCTCAAGCCCGAATGGCAAAGCAGAACTGGGGGCCGTGTGGTGCACGTGATGTGGAAACAGCCCAAAATGGATTGCGCCCCCCCCCCCGGGAAATTTGCCTGACACCCCCGTTTTACATCTGCCTGCACCAGGCAAAAACTACTTCTTCTGCAACGATCTGAATTGCTAATGTTGCAGCTATATACTTGTTTGTATGTAGCTGCTGGGTTGCTGCGTGTTTAAGTTGTTCTTGAGTTGCCTGTGGCGGGCCTGGCCCTGCCAGCGAGAAGGGGGCCGCGTTGCCCAGCCCCCACGGGGGCGGTTCCACGAGGAGACCCCCCCGCGATGCCGCCCTTCCTGGGCCAGGACCGCGCCGCTCGTCGCTGAGCTGCCCCGCCGAGCGCTCAGGCCGACAGACCGCGGGGCGCAGGAGGGCTGCGCGGGCCTGGCGGCTGCAGCTGCGCCCGCGCAAGAGCCCCGCGGGGGCAGGGCGGCCGCGGGGGGCGGGCCTCGCCGGGAAGCCCGGGGCGCCTGCCCGGGCGAGGGCGGAGCTGCCCCGCCAGGTGCGCGCGAGGCGCGGCGGGACGCCTTGGGGCGGCCAGCGAGTGGGGCGCGGAGGGGGCGGCTGGGGCGCCGTTCCCGGCCCGCCTTGCGCACGGCGGGCTGCCCCTTCATCGCCGCCCGGCGGCCGCCTCCCCTTCCCCCCGCTGCCGGCGAGCGTTTCCCTAGAAGGCGGCCGGGCTGCTCGGGACACCGGGAAGCCGCCCGGGGGGTCTGGCGCGCCCCTGCCCGGCTGAGTCCGTGCCCCGCCGCCGCCGCCGCCGCGTACCTGAGGCGCCCGCGTTGTTGACCAGGATGTGGAGCTGCCGCTCCTCGCGCTGGAAGCGCCGGGCGAAGGCGCGCACCGACGCCATGCTGCTGGTGTCCAGGATGCGCAGCTGCACGTGCGGGTTGCCCGTGGCGCGGCGGATCTCCTCCAGCGCGGCGCGCCCCTTCTCCTCGCTGCGGCACGCCAGGATGGTGCGCGCGTTCCGGCGGGCCAAGTCCAGAGCCACGCACTTGCCGATCCCTGCAGCGGGGCACGAGCGTGGCTCCCACCTGCGGCCGGCCTGGCCAGCGAGTGCCACGAGGGGCCGTTCCCAAAGCCGCTGCTGATTCCGTGCTCCCGCCGAGGCGCGGATGGGGGCCCGGCTGCCCCTGCAGGGCACCAAGCCTGCAGGCCAGAGCCCCCGCGACTGGGCCGGAGAGGAGAGGGGTCCGGCAGCCCACCCAGCGGTGAGCAAATGCAGCTGCCCGCTTGCCTCCCTCCCCTTCTTGGAGGGGCCTCGGGGGGCATAGATGTTGGATTCTGCCCAGGCAGCAAGAACCAGGAGTCGGCTGCAGTCTGTGGGCTCTGCCCTCGCATCTCCTTGAATCACAGTGGGACATGGGAACATGAGCTCTGGTGGTGTTCTCATCATCATCATCATCATCATCAAAGTGATATGGTAAGGGACAAAAATGCCATCTGCTGAGGAAGGTGGTCCTTTTGGGGTTGGGGCAGGCAGAGAGGGGGCATTTGAAAGCTTCCCTCCCCTGCTTCTGCCTGCAGACAGTCCCGCCTCCAAAAACGCGGCAGCAAAGGGAAGCCCTCATTCCACTCAACACCTTTCCCCCAGAAGAGCTGCGGTGCACTTTCAAGATCGATGCTTGCGATTCTGGTGCTCAGAGACAGGAGCTGCGCCCCTCCTGTGCCCCCATCCTCTGCTTCTCCCCTCCTCTCCCCACACCAGCCCCCGATACAAGAAATGGGGGCGGGGGAGGAAACAAGTGCCCTCCCCCCCGTGGGGCCTGATGGCACCGTGCAACCAGGCCGGGAGCGGCAAGGAAGCGTGGCTAAGCGCAGCGGCCGGCATCATTTGCAAAAGGCGGATTCGAATCAAGGGTCCGGGCGCCTGCCGTTCGCTGCTGAGCACTGGCCAGTCTGATCCTCTTCCGTAGGTGGCCAGGGCCCTTGGCACCGGCCTGAGCATCCTGGAGCCCACGCATGCTCCCGGCCCCAGCGCCACTTGCCCCACCCACGGGCACGAGGCTATGCACCGGGCACAGGTATGAGCCTAGGCTGCTGCTGAGGCCTCTTCCCCAGCAGCATCGGGGACAAAAGTTTGTTTGCTGAGATGCCACATGACTGCAAGGCCTTTGGGCAAAGATCAGGCACAGCAAGCTGGACCTCAGAATGTTTGGCTGTGTGGACTGGGCAGTCCCCTCCCTGTTCCCCCGGCCAACCGGGCAGCGAGGGCCAGGCCGTTCGTGCCTGGCACGATTTGGTTGGCGCACCAGGTGCAACAGCTTCAAGGGCCCTGCAGCAGAGCTGCTCTGGGTAGAGGCTATCTGGACCTGCCACAGTGCCGTGACATGTGGGGGGGACAGGCGAGAAGCAGGAGGCAGGACAAAGGCTTTGCTTTGCAGGAAGGCTGGTGGTGAGCCCAACGCTTTTTGTGTTCAGAGCGATTGGATGGGTCCAGAGGAGGGCAAGAAAACTCTCCAGGGTCTGGAAACACTGCCGCCCTGTGAGGAGAGACAGAGGGAACTGGGCATGTTCGGCCTTGAGGAGAGGTGGCCGAGGGGGGACATGCTATCACAGAAGGAAGGTCAAGATCTCTTCTCACTGTTATCAGAGTGCAGGACACGGAATAAGCAGCTCAAGTTGCAGCAACCCAGGTTCAGGAAGGACATCAAGAAAAGCTTCCTCAGTGTCAGAGCAATATGGCAGTGGGACCAGCTGCCTGGAGGGGTGGGGGGGCTCTCCCACACTGGAGACATTTAAAAAGCAACTGGGCAGCCCTCTGAGTGGGATGGGGTAAACTGGTGTCCCCCCCCACAGCAGGGGGTGGACCCAAGGGCCCCCCGGCCCCCTCCCACTCTGCTATTCTACCATTCTGTGTGCGCGTGCTTCTTCTTACCGTAGGGAAAACATTCTATTGCAAGCTGTGTGCTGTGTGAATAGAAGTCGGTGAATTTTGGTGTCAAGCCACCTCTCCTGGCCCACTTCGCATTTCAGTAGACAGGAAATGAGAAACAGTCACAATCGCCAACGGGAGATCCAACATAAGATCGTAAATAAATGATTAGAAAACCTTACTTCCCCAGGTAAGGCTCGTCCGAGTCACACAACAGGGTGGTAGCGCCTGCCCCGTCGCCAGGAAGCCCCGGGCACACCTGCCAGCCCAGCCCAGCACGCAGACTCACCACAGTTGGCTCCAGTGACGATGGCTGTCCGGCCACTCAGGTCCACGGGGCAGCCCTCAGGGCTCCACCGCCGCCACCTCCTTGCCCAGAGCACCACGAACAGGGCCAAGGAGCAGAGGAACCAGACAGGGTGGGAAAGGAGGCCCAGTGCACCCATGGCGGGCACGCTGTCCAGGTGGGACATGGTGGGCTGGTGCGGAGCTTGCTGGGAGGCGCTCTTGCCGGCGGCTGCTCCGCTTCCCTCAGCCGCCCAGGCCCCTGTGCGGAGATACGGGCAGAGGCCAGCCAACGACTGAGCCGGGGTAAAGTCCAGCTCAGATGTCCAGGCGCATTCCTCCAAGGGATGAAGCCCAGCAGTCGTCCGCTGGATAAAATTCAGGGAAGCCGGCAGAGGGGCTTGTTCCCCAGCTGCAAGACCAGCTTGTGCAAAGATGTGAAGAGCAGAGGTGCCAAAGGCAGCTACCGGCTTAGCCGGCCAGCCTGGTGCAAGACATCCCGGCACCAGGCAGGGGTTGGTGTCACACCTGCGTGCAAAGGACACACCTCCCTTGCTCCGAGAAACAAGGTCAGAGAGAAATGCGCCTCCCCCATAAGGGAGTGAGGAGGAACCAACCCAAGGAGAAGCCTTTGGGCTGCATGATGAAAAGGCCGGCCCTCAATCAGAGGGAGGAAAATTCCTGGCCTTGGGAAGCAAGCAGAGCTCTAAGAAAGTTGTCTGAGGAGGAAGCAAACCCTGGAAGCCTGGCCCTGAGCAAGCGCTGCCCAGTTCCAGGCTGTTAGAAACACAGAAACAGAGCGAGTCCGAAGGGGCCTCCCGGGCCATCTAGTCTGACCTCCAGCACCAGCCGGCTCCACTCACGACATGCCCATCATGTGCACGTCCAGCCTGTCCTTGAACACCCGCACCGATGGGGCCTCAACCACCTCCCGTGGGAGCCCATTCCACGCCCTCAGGGTCCTGACTGTTGGGAAGTGCTTCCTGGCATCCAAACGAAACCTTGGCTCCCTGAGCTTGGCTCCGTTGGAGCGCATCCTGCCCTCCTCTGCAGGGGAGAACAGGTCTCTGCCCACCTCCGTGTGACACCCCCTCACATGCTTGTATGTCGCCAACAGATCCCCTCTGAGTCTCCTCTTCTCCAGGCTGGAGACCCAGTTCCCCCAGTCTCGCCTCATACCCCATCCCCTGCAAACCGGCCGCCAACCTTGTGGCCCTGTGCTGCACTGACTCCAACCTGGCTATATCCTTCCTGTAATGAGGGGCCCAAAACTGAGCACAATACTCCAGTTGCAGGTGCACCAGAGTCGTGTAGAGTGGCAGTAATTCCTCTCTTGATCTAGAAGCCACACTTCTGGCTATGCGACCAAGGGTGGCGTTTGCCCCCTTGACCACCGCATCACACGGCTGGCTCATGTTCAGCCTGCAGGCGACCAGCACCCCGAGGTCCCTTTCACAAGTGCAGCTCGCCAGTCCCTTGTCCCCTAACCTGCACTTATGACACCTATTCCTATGCCCCAAGTGCAAGACTTTGCACTTATCCACATTGAACGCCACCCTGTTGTCTCCTGCCCACTTCCATAGTCTGTCCAGATCCTTTTGGATCCGGAGTACCTGCTCCTCAGTTGTGGCCTCTGCTCCAGTTTTAGTGTCGTCTGCGAATTTGATTAGCAGACTGTTCACCCTTCTTCCATGTCATTGATGAAAAGATTGAACAGGATCGGCCCCAGGACAGAGCCCTGGGGGACCCCGCATGTCACTGGCCACCATCCCGATGATTCCCCACTAATGGTGACCCTCTGCTTTCGGTCAGTCAACCATGCCCTAAGCCACCGGACGGTGCTTTGGTCTATCCCGAAACTCCTCAGTTTCTCAACCAGGATATCATGGGGCACTTTGTCAAAGGCCTTGCTGAAACCCAGGTAAACCACATGCACTGCATCCCCTCCATCTAGCCATCTCGAAACCTTGTCATAGAATCCCACAAGGTTTGTCTGGCAGGACCTGTTTTTGCGGAAGCCGTGTTGTGTGGCCGCCAGCCTCCCTTCCCTATCTAGCATTGCTAGATCTCTCGCTATTATGAGCCTTTCCATTGTTTTTCCTGCAATGGACGCAAGGCTTATGCATCTCGCTCGTTGGCTTTTCTCACCTGCATGGCCTTCTTCATGCAAAACCTGGCACCTGCAACTCTGAGGCTCAGTTTCGGATTCAGTGTCAGGATCAGAGCCTGGTCCCCCTGCGAGGGCCTGCAGGACCCAGAGCATGTGCAGGGAGCGGCTGCGGGCCATCATGCCGTGCAGCCGGAAGCCCCGGAAAGCGGCCCATGAGGCTTCACCACACGGCTGCTCCTGCCACAGCACCAGGAGCGGTCCTGCCAGCGGCCCGGTGCTCTGGCTGCATCGCCGCACCCGGCACCTGGCACCCACTGCCCGGCACCAGCCCAGCCCCAGCCCCAGCCCCAGCCTTTCCGGTGCCTGCCCACCCTCCCTGGCCACGCCTTGCTCCTGGACCTGCCCGTCCTGCTGCCCCGGCCGTTCACCTGTGCGCACGGCCCGTTTCTGGTCTGCGCCTTCCGGCCTCACTGGCTCTTGACCCCGGGCTGCCCGAAGGCGACCTCCTGCCCCAGCCCTCGAGCCCCGGCAGGAGCCCACCCCTGCACCACACTCCGTCCTGCCATCTGGCGCCCAGCTGCCCCCACCCCGTCCCAGACCTCCCGTTGCCTGAAGGAGCCCCTCTTCTCGCACCAGCCTGCAGGGGTGGGGTGGGGATGCTGGAGCCTGCAGTCCTACACTTCCAGTGTGCCCAGGGCCCGATGCCTGCCCGGGCCCCGCCTGTTCCTCCCCCAGGCTCCTCTCCAGCCTGCCTGTCTTCCAGGGCCTGCCCCATCCGCCCTGACCTCCCACCCCAGAGGCTGGTTTCTGTGACTGCTCAATTTGCTCAGGAGTCTTTGGCAGAAACCTTCCGGAAGCTCAGCAGCCCCCGCACCTTTCCACTAATGCGTACCTGGGATTGGGGCGGGCCCTCTGGGCCAGAACATGGGGCAACAAGGCAGGCCTGTGCCCAGCACCTCCCCACTGGACCACTGGTTATACTGGACTACTGGCCTCATTGGCTTGTGGGAGAGCATCCACCCCAACGAGCGAACCTGAGGCAGCCCACGAGACAGAGCAGTGGCAAAAGGCCTTCCTTTTATTACACGAGGGCAAATCTGAGGGGCCGAGACCCAGCAGGGCATCTGGTCACAGCGCAGCTCCGGGGCGCGTCTGCAGCAGGCGCCTGGCTTCTGGGCCGGGCTGCACTGCGGTGCCGGCAGGGAACGGCTCCGGCGGGCACGAGGGCTGCAGCGCACCATGCCCCTGCCCAGCCTCCTCCTGAGCCGGTGGGAGGTGCCGGTGCGGGCTGCCGCCTCCCTTGATGGCCACGCCGGGCGCCAGCTCGACAGTCTCTACCAGCAAGGTGGGCTCGACGAAGATGAGGCTGGTGGGCTGCAGGACGCTTCCAGGGGGGGGGCGGGGCACGGGCCGCCCGTTCGGGAAGGCTCTTCTCCGGGGCTTCGGCCGGGCCCTCCCCTGGTGCGAGGCGGGGCGTCCCGGGAGGCTGGGCGCTGCCTGCGCTCGTGGCGGCCCTCCGGACCCCGTGCAGCTTGGGGTGGCGATGCTGCCTGCGGCGGCCCGAGACGGTCTGCAGAGCCTCCTGCCGCTGGATCTCCACGTCAGGGTCCACAACCTCCACCACTGGCTTGACCCACCTCTTGGGCAGGCGGGCGGGGTCCAGGCGCGGGACGAGGGCGACGTTGCCGGACTGATCGTAGAAGACGTCCTTGATGTTGGGTGGCCGGCCCAGCTGGATGCGCAGCAGGTTGCTGCAGGAAGGCGGCAGGCCGAGCCCCTCCTCCAGAGTGACCTGGGAGAGCTCGTGCAAGAGCAGCGACTTCTCCGCACTGCCCAGCAGCCTCCTGGTGTAGTCGAGCCGGGCCGAGTGCCGCGGCCCGCAGTAGGGCTGCTGGGAGGGCCTGCACCTGGCCGCCGAGGGAGCCGCCGGCACGGGCGCAGGCTCCGCCTGGCCCTGGAACACCACCCTGGCGCCGCGCGACGTGTCGGGCTGCACGTCGCCCACGGACGGCTGCGGGCGCTGCTGCTCCTCCGGCTGAGGGGCTCCCGGGGACACCTGCGGGGCGTCCGCCTGCCCAGGCCCCTCCTCAGCCATGGGTGCTTCCTCCGGGAGTTCAGCTGAAAGACCCTGCAGGGAAGGACACAAGCGAGACAGATGAGCACAGAATCTGAGGACAGCAGGGTGGGAGGGGCCAGGAAGGCCACCAGGTCCACCCCTGCTGTTGCAGGACACCAGTTCCCACCATCCCACTCAGAGGCTGTCCGCTTTTACTCTGAATAGCTAGGCTGTCACAACACGAGCTGATTATTCCATGTCCTGCACTCTGGCATCAGTGAGAGGAGATTTCGACCTTCCTCTTTGTGCCAGCCTTTGAGGTCCTTATAGGGGGATCTCACGTCCCTCCTCAGTCTTCTCTTCTCAAGACTGAACATGCCCAGTTCTCAGTCTCTCCTCACAGGCAGTGTTTCAAAATCCCAGATAAAATTGGTTTATTTATTTAAGTCAATGTCAATACTGCCACATAACCCGAAGGTTCTCTGGGCAGCTTACAGTGTTAGAGCATAAAAACAGGTATAAATTACAATAAAAGATATTACTAAGGTAAAAAAAAATGATAGCACCTCAAATATACTCACACACATCAGTAAACACAACCAACAACTTAACAAAAAATTAAGATTAAAAATCCATAACAAAATACAAAAGTATTAAATTAAATTATATCAACCAAAAACTTGCTTAAATTAAAAAGTTTTCGCCTTGCGCCTAAAAGGAAGAAGAGTAGGCATCAGGCAGGTATCGCCAGGGAGGGAACTCCATCGTCCAGGTGCTCCTGCACTGCTCGCAGGTCTTTCCCCTTTGTTCTGGATCCTTTCTAACTTTTCTGCATCTCTCTTAAATCTTGGTGCCAGAACTGGACACAGCATAGCAGATGAGGTCTGGAGAGAGAGGCGTAGAGGGGAACTTCTACTACTTCTCCGGACTGAATCTCATTCTGTTGCTTTCTGGCCAAACTTAAAGCTTATCGAGATTGCCCTGGATTGTCATTTTGTCTTCCAGGGTGTTCCACCCAGTTTATTTTAAGAGACGTTGAAGGGCACTGGGCCCAGGGCTGAAGCCTGCGGCACCCCACCAGTTGCCTCCCTCCCTCCGTTCTGAGGAGGTGCCACGGCTGAGCACCCCGTGTCTGACTCGGCAGCCAGTCTTCGCTCCACCGAATAGCTCTCCTAGCTAGTCCACGTTTGGCCAGTTTGCTTCACAGGCTGTCGTGGGGCACTATGCCGAGAGCTTTGCTAAAGTCCAGGCAGATCATGCCCACAGTGTTCCCTCTGTCCACCTGGGAGGTTACTCAGGAAAAAATGAAATGAAATTAGTCTGCAGGCTCTTATTAGTCACTGCATTTTCTCAAAGGTGCTTGCAGGCTGATTTTGTAGCAATTTGCTCCAGAATTATTTTAGGATTGATGTCAGACTAACTGGCACGTAGTTCCCGGTCCATCCTTTCTCCCCTTCTTGCGGGTGGGGACAATGTCGGCCCTTCCCCAGCCATCTCGCGCCTGGAAGCTGATCGCAGGTACCAGCCAGTGGTCCCGAGAGCTCCTCCGCCAGCTCTGTCCTGACACTGCGATGGAGTCCACCGGGCCCTGGGGACCCGAATGTGTTTATTGCAGCTAGGTGCTCCTTGGCCACCTGCCTGCCAGTCTTGGGCGGCCCTGTCGCACCTGCAGCTTGTCCTTCCTCTTGGTCGTAGTCGTTCTTGAGGGACAACCGAGGCGAAGGAGGGACCGAGTGCCTCCGCCGCTCCCTTGCCCTCTGTTATCACGCTGCCGTCCGCTGCAAGGGGCTGGGCACCCTCCTCTTCCTCATGCCTTTTGTTCTGGATGTGCCTGAAGGCTTTCTTTTTTTATAGTAAGTTTTATTCAAAATTATAACCCTAAATAAAAACAACATCAATCATCAAAAACATCGGACCAGCTGGGTCAGCCCCCACATTTTTTTTCCCATTTATGATGACTTAAAAACAGATTTAAATCTATACGAAGTCCCGTTTCTCTAGTCAATAATAAAGAGAGTCCCAAGTTTGATAGAAATCAGTATCTTCTTTCTCCTTCAACAACAAAGTCAATCTATCCATTTCTGCGCCGTCCAAGATCTTTTTTAGGATCGGTTCGTCAGTGGGTGGTTCTTCACTTTTCTAGTGTTGAGCAAATGCAATCCTCACCGCAGTAATTACATGTAAAATCAAATACATTTCTTGTTTACTAATATCAGCAAGTATAATGCCTAATAAGAAGACTGCCTGGAGGCTTTCTTGTTGTGCTTAGCATCCCTTGCTAGTCTCAGCTCATCGTTGAGGCCCCATCGGTGCCGGTGTTCAAGGACAGGCTGGACATGCACATGGTGGGCATGTTGTGAGTGGAGCCGGCTGGTGCCGGAGGTCAGACTAGATGGCCCGGGAGGCCCCTTCCGGCTCGCTCTGCTTCTGTTTCCTGCTGTGGCCTTTCTGGTGCCGCCCCTGCAGTGCCTTGCGGTGCGTCTACATGCTTCCTCTGTGGCCTGGCCCTGCTTCCACCTCCCGTACGCGCTCTCTTTTGCCGCCAGGTTGGCAGCTTCCTGTGGAGCCATGCGGGCTCCCTCTGCTCTTTTCTACCTTTTTCCTTGTCGGAATTGTTCATGGACTCCCCGCCCCTCTTGGGCACCTTCCCCCTTATGCGTGAGTCGCCACAGCACCTCGCTGATCATGGTCCGGAGGGTGCCAGATCCGGCTTTCTTGACGCCCAGGTTCGTGCTTGGCTGCGGTTAACCTTTCCCTCCTTCATAACTGAGAGTTCAGGCACTGCCTGGCCACTCCCCCCAGCGTTACCTTGACCGCTATTCTGTCCACTAGGTCATCCCTCTTAGTATTAAATTGAGGGTGGCTGACGCTCTCATGCCTTCCTCTGGAGGAAGCTGTCAGCAACCCAGGTCAGGAATCTCTTTCTCTTCTAGCGTCTGTCAGGGAGACTGAAGCCCCCGTGGTGGTCCAGGGACCTGAACAAAGCCCTGGGAGGAGAGGTGGAAGACGGCAGGACACAGAAGAATGGGATCGCCTTCCAGCAAGCCAGATTCTGGCTGGGTGTCAGGACAGAACAGTCCGCTGTAAGGGAATGAACCATTCAGTCATTCATTGCGTTCATCTTCCGCTCAACAGCCCTGCCTGGGACTAGCTACAGAGGCTGTGGTCTCTCTCACACTGCAGGCATTCGAGATGCAGCTGGGCAGCCTTCTGTCCGGGAGACTCTGATGCAGAGTTTTGCCTTGGCCCAAAGACACTCTGGCCCCTTCCCACTGATTGCAAGCTCTGGCTCTGGGAAGGCCTCTGTGAGCAGGCGGCCTGTGGACACCCAGGCTTTGCAGTTGGGCCAGAGAAAGCTGCCTTCGAAAGCGGGGGTGGGAAGAGACGTGTTCAGGGGAAGCGGTGATTTGAAGGGGGGAACCAGCGCTTGCCCGCCTGGCAGTTTCCCCTGCTCTGTCCAGTTTAAGGGAGAAACTGCCCAGATAGTCTTTTCCGTGGCTTTGCTATACTGACACGGTACATAAAGAGCAGCCACTGGGGCACTTTAACATGCTGCAGATGGGAGATGGGCAGCGCTGGCCCTCCAGATGTCGCTGGACTGCAACTGTCGCCACCGCCCGATGGGAGCGCTGCACCCCAGCAGCCCGGGGGGCCACCCCTGCCGTGAACAAGGCTGGGCAGAAGGGCAGGAGGTGCACGCTGGCTCAGGCCAGGAGCTGGCATTCGCGGACCACGGGCCCAGCTGCGCGGGCGCCAGCGCGCTCGGAGGCCGCTCGCGGTGGCTAGCTCCGCCATGCGTGGCGGGCCTGGGGCTGGCGAGGGGCACCTCGGAGCGCCCACCTTTCGCTGCTGCCCCGAGGCATCTGCTGCGGTGACGCGAGACGCACGGCCCTGCTTTGCCGTTCACGGGCCAGTCCTCCCGCTCTGTCGGTGCCGCTCGCTGCTGCCATGCTGGCAGGCGTGATTCTGACCAAATGATGCTCATACCTTTCCCCTAATGCCTACAAGGGCCGAGCCACCCCCGACCCAGGGTGAGAAGCCAGGCTCCCCCGGCCCCGTTTCAACTGTGCTTCGCTCAGTCTGGGCCAAGGCTGAATCGGGTGGAGCTGAGCTGCTCGCTGGCAGCCGGTCCCCTCCGCCTCCCCTGAGACCTGTCATCACCCACCTGGGCAGCTTTCCCTCAACTCCTCCCCGACTTTTCCTCGCGCCCCCCGCAAACCCAGGACGTGCTGTAGCTCGTGTGGAGCGGGCAGCCCCCGAGCAGGTCACCGTGCCGTACCTCGGCCTCCTCCGGCCCGGGCAGGGCTTGCAGCACCGGCACAGAGCCCTGGGCCCAGGAGTCGGTGATGCTGACGGCTGGCTCCTCGTCCTCCTGCCAGGTGGGCTCTCCGGGCACGTCGGCCTCGCCGTCGTCCCGCACCAGGGAGCGCCACTCCACGATCTGCAGCATGGCCTCCCGCGCCTGGTTGATGACGTAGGGGATGCACTGGGCGGCAGACGGGGGTGGGCAGCGTCAGTGGGTGGGCGGGCGCCGGCAGGGGCTCGCGGAAGCTGCCGCTCATACTGCGGCTGCGCTCAAGACCCAGGACCAAGCAGCCCCTCCATGGCCACTGCCCGGCTCTCTTCCCTGCCCGGGCGTCTTCAGAGCCACAGCCGCTCCTGGCACGGACGGCGTGGCATGCCCCTGGGCACCCTCCCAGGCACCTGGCTGGCCCCTCGCCGATGCGGAGCCAGCCGGGCCCCGCAGCCTCCCTGCTCACGTGCCCAGGCGGCCGTTGGTGGCGGGGGTGGGGGAGTACCTGCCGGGCCAGGTAGACCTTGTAGCACTCGTCCAGGACCTGGTCCAGTAGCCACGCCAGGAGGTCCCCCACAACATCTTCAGCCTCCTCGCAGGAGAGCAGAGACAGCCAGTCTCCTTCCGACAAGCGCCCCGGGACGATTTCCACCTGGGGAACGGGCACGGTGGGAGGGCGGGCCCTCTCAGCCCGGGATTTGGCCTGGGCCACGCGGTCTCGCGATGTCATTTTCTGCACAGGAAACAGAGCATACCTCTCAGCGTCGAGGCCTGAGCGGGGACCGGGGCACAGCCTGCGAACCCCTCCTGTGCCGGCCTCCTGCCCAGAGGCCATGTCAGGATCAGGAGGAACTGCTGGGAGCCTCTCTGGCTGGCTGGCTGGCTGGCTGGCTCCAAAACGGAGGCCCCCGGGCACTGCTCCCCACTCTCGCGCAGGGCCCTGGCAGAGCGCTGGTCCCGCCCTGGCGCTAGGAGAGGATGCTGCGGGGCAGCCCGGGTGAGCAGCTGCTGCACAGGGAAACAAAACACAGCCGCAGCCCTGCCTGCCGGCTCCATTCCTGTGGAGATGCACGGGAAGCCAGGACGGTCAAACAGGGACTTCGCGGATGGGATCCTTCGCTTCCCGTTTGCTCTTTTTTTTCTTCTTCTGCCGCTGACTTTCACTAGCGTGACACCTTCTCCAAGAAGCCTTGCCTGGTTCTGCCTTGATTTCTACTGATACAGAAGCGGCAGCTTCCCAACCCAGAGCTGGCAGGCTGATGGCACAGGGGGCTGCCCAGCTCCTGCCACCCTCTGGGTCAGTGCAGAGTACAAAAAGGCTCAACCTGTCAGTGGACTCAGTCTGGGGTTCAGAGGGCACCCTCGACAAACAGGGAGCCTGGCAGCAATGTATGGAGCGCCTGAGGTGACCCATTCCAAGTACAAAATTGCTGACCTTCATATCAAAATCTTTCATAGCTCCCTAAGACCAGCCTGTATACCAGAGGACAGGAGGATGGCTAGTGTAAGCCCATTTAAAAGGGGATCGGGGTCCAGAAGGGATCTAGGAAATTACAGGTGAGTTAGCTTAACGTCTTTTCTGGGTAAATTGGTTGAAAGTATGATTAAAGCTAGATGAGAGCCCAAGCGTGGGTCAATGCAGCGGCAACTACATTGAAATAAATAAATCCAAGCTAATGGGGAGGTCAAAAGAAAAAGAATCATCATAGCTTCGGCAAATGTTAGCGTTCTTTCGGAGAGTTAATAAGCATCGTACACGTTTCCCTGCACTTCTACGAGGCCTTCAGCGAACTCCCTCAGCGAAGTGGCTGAACAAACGTAGCCCTAATGAATCCGCCAGTGGTTAAACAACAAGGCGGGAACGGAGGTAATTTCTCCCGGAGGGACTTAACCGGCGGGCCGCCCGCCGCCTTCTGCACCAGGGCCAGTGCTCTCCGGTAAACCAGCTGCAATCCGGAGCAAGCAGCCAAGGGACCGAGCACGCTGAAGGCACCGGCACGTTCGGGGGGGGGGGGGACGGTGAAAGCAAACGCTGCGAGGGAGGCCCAAGGTGGTGAAGGGCGTCCCAACGGCAAGGGCGGCCCCGTGCAACCGAGCACAAGCGAGTACCGGCCGACGGGCTCGGGCCTCGAGAGGACGGTGCGGGCGCAGCCGGGGCGGCGAGGAGTCCGCCCGCCCGCCCGCGGAAAGCCCTGCTCGGCCGCGCTTGCAAGAGCCGCGGGCAGCCGGGAGGCCGGGGCAGGGCGGCCGCGATCCGGTCCTGCGGGGGACGGGCTGATTCCCGGGGAGGGGCGCGCCTTGCCGGCCGCGTCGCCCCGGCTGCGGCTCCTGTGGGCGCGCCCCGCGGGAAGGGACACGGCCGGGCCGGGCCGGGCCGGGCCTCCGGGTCCCCCGCGGGCAGGCCGCCCCGACCTTCGCGCCCGCTCGTGCCCGGCGGGTCCCCGCTCCCGGGGGGCGCCCAGCAGCGCCGCCCGCCCTGACCTAGC
>NW_025335568.1:473472-487369 GCF_004798865.1 Varanus komodoensis | reverse complement strand
CCCCGCGTCGCCCGGCAACGGCCCCGCGCCCGCCGCTTGACGTCAGCGCGCCGCGCGCCGTCTCCATGGCGCGGCGAGGGGAGGGCGGGGCGCGGGCGCGGGCGAGGGCGAGTGGGGCTGGTGGCGCATCGCCGCGAGCTCGCCCGGGGCCGCGCGTCTCCGGGAAGCCGCGTCGCGCGGGCCCCCGGGATGTACCGCAGGGGCAGGGGCGTGCTGCTGAAGGAGAGCGCGCTGGCCCTGTACAACAACCTGAGCGTGCTGCCGCTGCCCGCCAAGCAGCTCGCCTACTTCGCCTGCGTGCACGGCGGCACCGTCAACCTGGTGAGCGCCGCGGACGACGGGCTCGGCGCCTCGCACCGGCAGCTGCAGGCCAAGGAGGGGAGCCTGGGCGTCGGCGCCTCGGCCATCACCCAGGTAACGCGGGCGGAGCGGCTCTCGGCGCCGCCGGGCGGCCACCCGTCCCCCGATCGACCGATCCCCATGCCGCCCTCGACGCCGAGGAGCGGTGCTGCGCCCTGAGGGGTAAACACTGGCCAGGCCGGACGCGCTGGCGGAACGAACTGCGAGAACAGGCCGGCGGGGAGAGCGCTCTTTGCGGCCGAGCCCCTCTGCCGGCGGCGGCACCGGGCCCGCAAGCGACGATGGAGGCGGCCGCGCTTCTGGTTGCGGGCTGCCCTGCCCGCCTCACTGCCGGGGGAGCGGAGCTGCGGAGAGAGGGGCTCTCGACCTCGGGACTGGCGCGCCGCCTGTGCCTGCGCCGGCTCAGCTGGGTGACCCCTGAGGTGCTTGCCCTGGGGAGACCCTTCCGGATTCCCCTCCTTGGATGTGCAATTCCACTCCTGTGCAATTAGCCCCCTAAATTTCAAACATGATTGATTGATTGATTGATTGATTGCTATACTGCCCAGTAGCCAAAACTCTCCGGGCAGTTCCCAACAGCATTTTTAGAAGCAGTATCAAATGCCCCATCAAAACATGTTAAAACAGAGGCTTAGGTTCCCACATGAGGAGGGAAGGAAGGTGCTGCCATGGGGTCTGAGACTCCCTCGGGGCGTTCCATTTGCAAGTTGCCTCCTTCGAGCAGGGAGGGACGTTGCCGGCTGATTGTCCCTCTGCTTTTCCCGCCAGGCTGCTTGGTGTGTCCTGCCTTCTAGGGTCCTCTTGGTCCTGACGTCACGGAAGGGTATCCAGGTGAGGGTCAGTGCTGGAAGGCTGGGGGGTTTGCGGAGGCCGCAGAGCCTTTTGACCAAGAAAGGCTCCTCACTCGTTCCTGTCCCCTTCTGGGCAGGAGCAGATGTGGGTCGATCTCGGGGGGCTGCCTGCTGGAGTCACCTCGTCTCTTTTCTTTCTCCTTTCCCCCTTCCTTGGAGATGTATGAGTCGGATGGCTCCGTCATGGTGTACTGGCACGCTCTGGAGGGCATGGAGGCTTTGCCAGGTACTTTTCCGTAGAACACGTAGGTTTCTGTGCTACCCACTGTTCCTTCCAGGGGCTCTATGGGTTGTGGCTGCTTTGAGAGCCAGAGCAGCTCCGGGCCCCTGTCTCTGCTCCTTCACGCTGGTGGGTGTCATTTTTCTCTCCCCGTTGCTCTGCTGCCTCCCACATTCATGGGTGTGCACCTGAGCAGGGCAGTTAGGGGGCAGAGCTCTGGCGCTCCAGCTTCTTGCAGAGGCACAGTCCCCTACAGGCTTGTGTAGGGCAGCTCCTCCTGTGCACGCCTCCCGGGCTTTGGGGCGCAGAGTGGGCGTGTGCTCCAGAGCCTCCTGGGCTGTCTTCCTGCTGTGTGTATGGAGGCAGCTGCCCCCTTTCACCCTGCAGGTGCACCCAGAGAGGGTCTGTTCCAGTGGCCTGGGCAGCCCTCACCCTCTGATGGGTGTGTCTCTCCTTCCAGGGCAGGCAGTTTTTGCTCGTGGAATTGCAGCATCTGGACAGCGCTTTGTTTGTGTAGGTGAGACAATGAGTTGGAAGTCCAGGGGAGGGGAAGGTTGGAGGGCAGGACCAGAAGGCTGAGGACGGGCAAAGCTACCCCCTGGCTGTGGCAGCTTCCCACTGTGTTCTGAGAGGCCCAGTTATGGAGGGAAGGTTGTGGAGTCGTATTCCTGGAGCTGTGACTGGATTCCTAGGAGTCATCTTTGGGGAGAGGGCCAGGGCTGCACCAGTCCATTTCAGAGGACCGATGCAAAGGTGGAGTCCAGCAGGTGAGGCCCCAGGAAGAGTTGTGGCTTGCAAGACTGAAGGCTGGTCTCAGAGGATGTGGGGCTGTCTGATGGATCGATTAATTTCTGTCCTGCCCCACTGTGGCGGTGCTGTAGGTGCTGGTGCGGGTGGGGGGCTGGGCAGGGAGGGCAGAGGCCGGCCCCGAGCGCTGAGCATTTCCCGTCTCCTTCTGTGGCAGGGACATCCTCTGGGTCAGTCCTTGTCTTTGACGTCCCCTCCAAAGGCACCAACATCACGCTGAGCGAAGTCCTGGAAAAGCACTGCAGCTCCATCACCGACGTTGGCGCAGAGCTGTGTGAGCGGCCGGTAAGGGCCCGCAGAGCAGGCTTGGCCTGCTGTGTCCCTGAGGCGCACGAGTGGCTGCCTGTGCTGGACCCCCGCACTGCCCCCGGGCAACCGGAATGGGCTGCCTGTGCTGTACCAGAATTGCCTTGTGCGCAAGGAGCAAAGGGACCCCTTTTTGGCACGTCCTTAAGTTTCCCAGGAGTTCATTGGAGGCCTTGCCGCTCACGTGCCCGCTCAGTTTCTCGTGGGACAGGCTGATCGTGCCTTTCCTTCCCATTGCAGGAGGGAGGTGCTGACCTGGTGACGGCGGATGACTCCGGAGCCTTGTGTGTCTGGTGTGCTGGAGACAAGTTCAAGCTGATCACCAGAATCACCCCTGTTTCTGAGTAAGGGTGGGAGGGGAGGGCAGGTGGAGGACCCGGGTCCCCTGCAAGGTGTGGAGCAGTGAGGAGGCGCACGCAGGCCCCGAGATCCGTCTCCTGCAGCATTCCTCAGGCAGCAGTGACCAGGGCGAGCAGGTGCCTGCAGGAGGGTGGAGGGCACGCCTGCGCCTGCCCCTCGTTCGAGGCAGAGCGCAGAAGCCACGTTGGGGCGGTGGGTCAGGGCAGAAGACCGGCAACTGCCCCCGCCCAGCCCAGCCCAGCCCAGCCCCGAGAGCCTCTCGCAGGCAGAGCGTGTGCTCCACTTCCGGGCAGCGCCAGCCCCGCGTCTTCTCTGTGCACCAGGTCCACCTGCTCCTCGGTGAAGCTGTGGAACGGGGTGATCGTGGCTGGTTATGGGAATGGGCAGATTCGTCTCTATGAGGCAGCCAGTGGGACCCTGCGGGCGGAGGTTAATGCTCACGCACGCTGGATCTACGCCCTGGACCTCGCCCCGCATTCAGGCAAGGTGAGTCCCTCCTGCCTCGAGTGGCTTGATCGTGCAGGAGGTTGGATGTTATATCCTGCCGGTCCTTGCCTGTAATTACGCTCAGAGGAAGGGGGCGTGCAGAGTGCCTGTGGGCCTGAGAGAAGCCCCGGTGGGAGCGCAAGTCACCTGGAGTGTGTGGAACGGCTCTGGGAGCCCGGCAGCCCGTTTTAAGATGCGTGGAAGAAAGGACCCCTCCACTCATGCGCAGATGTTTCCCGAGGAACAGCCTGCCATAAGACACTGTGATGCCTTTCAGGACGGGTTCGAGGAATTCTGCGATAGCAGCGGTCAGTGGGCCGAGTCCCCTGGCTGGAGCACCCCAAGGACATTGGGTCAGGACCCCTAGGAGGTGGCAGGGGCTTCCACAGGATGTGGTGGAGGCCCCATCAGTGAGGGTGTTCAAAGGTGATTGACGTGAGCGGAGCCAGCTGGAGCCGAGGGTCAGACTAGATGGCCCAGGAGGCCCCTTCTGACTTGCTCTGTTTCTATTGTGCCTGGGCATCTCCTGCCTGCTGATCCCCTCCCCACCCCCCGCCTTTGCCATCTCGCAGTCTGGGAGAGCTGACTGATGCCGCAGAGGCCTCTCTGGGCTACAGTTCCAAGGCGAAGAAGGGGTGGCCTGTTTTCAGAAGAGCTTGCTTTTCTCTCTCCTCTGCTCCACAGCTCCTGTCTGCTGCTGAAGACTCCTTTGTGCAGGTCTGGAAGTTGAGCCGCAATTCAGACACACAGGATATTGAGGTGAGACTGCTGGGAGGGCTGCTCCTGGACCGCCCCCCCGGGGGAAGTGGCAGTGTGCCGCCTCCGGGGCAACTCAGACCGGGTCCTCCAGCTCCTTCGCCTCCCAGGCTGTGGGTCCCCCGCCACTGCCTGGTTGCCCCACTGGGCCTGCAGCCCGCCTGAAGCGCTCTTGGCCACTGACTGGCCTGCTGCTCCAGTGGGAAGTGTGCGCAGAGTACACGTCTCCGGCCATTGCGATGCTGGGACTGGGCTGAATCCAGAGCAAGGGCTACATTAAAAGCACCAGGAAACCGGGTGGCCATTTTCTAAGTGGAGCTGTAGCCGTACAAGGGAGACAGGCCGCTCTGCCCACCTTGGTTCAGTCCGTGAGACACAAAGGGGGCTTTTCCGCTGTGCTGGCTGCTTAATCTGGAGCCGAGGCCCCGGCTGCTTTGAACTGCGGCATCAAGTAGGGCAGAGCGTGGGATCCCGACGCGCCCAGGCCAGGCGATCCCGACGGGCCCTTCCCGCCTTCTTCCTGCCGGCTGCAGCCCCCGCCTTGGCTCGGCCTGCGCGAAGGAGTGGGGTGCGCCCCCGGCATGACACCGACCGTCTGCTTGCAGGTGGAGCACTGCCACACAGAGTGTGTGGCCGACACCCTGCTCTGCGGTGCCCGCTTCTGCGACCCCGAGGGCAGCACCTTCGCCGTCACCGGCTTCGAGCTCAGCGAGATAATCCGCTTTGTGCAGGCGTAGCCCTCCTGGGGCTCCCTGGAGATGGGGGGGCGGGGGGCTCTCCCGCCGCCGCGCAGCACCGAGAGCAGCCCAGGCCAGCCCTCCTTCCACGATGCGGCTGCCCTTCCTCTCCAGCTGCTCAGGCAGGGCCGCTGCCCTCCGTTCTGAAGGGGGCATGCCCAGGAGTGCTGGCACAACCCGTGGGGTTTGCTCCAGCCCCTGCCAAGCCATGGGGCAGGGACATGGGTCCCAGGCTCCCCCCACGGCATGCCGGGAGGTTTCTTCTAGAGCTAGGGCCCCCTCAGCCCCAGGCCGCTGCAGGATGAGCCCCTGCCCCCCACGCATCCTGCCAGAAGGAAGCTGGCCAAGCTCACTCTGCTACCAGTGCTGCCCTCCAGAAAAGCAGGAATAAGCCAGCTGCACTGGAACTGCCCCATACAAGGAAGGATGTGTGAACTGGAGGAGGACCAGAGGGTCGTTCTTGTCAAAACGTCTCCTCTTCTCTTAGAGGATCCATTAATACCCGGCTGGTTGGGCCAAATGACTGAATGTGGGGCTTTCGGACATGGACCGACCAGCCCGCCAGGCTGCAGTCCGGCTCTCCCTGCCAGGGGGGCATGTTGGGGGGGGGGCTCCTTTTTGCTCCAGCGGGTCAGCACCCCCCCCATAGGGCTGACGCGCAATGGCGCCTAGCACCTAGCAATCTTCTGGGATGTGACAGAGAACTGCTGGGAGGGCCCCTCTTGCGTTGGGGCCGCCTCCCCCTGCAGCCCCTCGGGGCTCCCCACTTTGACAAGGCCAAGGGGAGAAACCGCCTGTGACGAAGCCGGGCTGCGGCGCTTCCGCAGGGTCGAGGCTCCGCAAGTTGCCCGGCTCCCGCGGCGCTGCCTTGCTCCTGGACCAGGGCACTGGCGGGCTGGGCAGAGAGCGGAGCATTGCAAGTGGCCCTGGGCCCTGTGAAGTCTCCCTCGGGGGGAAGCTGGGCCAGTGCTCCATGCAAGGGAGCGTTCCGACGACTGCAGCATTTCAGCCGAGGAGGCTGCAGCGTATTTCCTGGATAAATAAAAAAATTGACGATCCCGCTGTGTGTGTGGTCTTGCAGCCGTGAGGAGGAGGAGGAGGAGGAGGGGCAGGGCAGGGCAGGGCAGGCCCCGCTTGCGGCAGCTCGGGGCGCAGCAGGGCCTCTGCCTTTCCACCCTCCGCATCGTCAGGAACGGACACCGTGATGTGCCCCAAGGGGGACGGACCCTGCAGGCCCAGCCGCAGCTTGGCAGTGTCCCGGGGGCAGGGGCAGCTCCCTGCCAGTGCCGCTGCAGCTGCCAGGAGGGGGAGGCATCGAGGAGCCACAGCGCGGACTCCCCCCCCCCGCCACACCCCGAGCCTGTCCGCATGAGCGAGCCGCATGCTGCAAAGCTGCCCCGTGGAGGGTCCTGCACAACGGGCACCTCGTGGGCCACGGCCAGTAGCAAGGAGCCGTGGGCCAAAGGCCGCCCGCCCAGGCCAGCACGTGTCTGGGGCGTGGGGCCTGGCTTCCCTGTGCCGCTCTGTCACGAGCAGCCCCTGCCCGTCGTGTCCCAGACAAGGCAACCTGCCCTTTGGCCCGGCTCGCAACCTCCCGGAGCTGCCTCTGCGGCCGTGCCCGAGCTGCCCAGGAACGTCCAGCTCCGGCAGGGGAGCCCCTCCTCATGGAGGACTCTGCGCAGGCGGCTCGTGTGCTCTCTCACGGCTTCTGCTCTGGCCAGGGGACCTCCTCAGTGGGCCTGCGACTTCCCCAGAGCCCCCGTGCAGGTCTCTTCCCCCCCCCCCAAAAGAGACGGCCCTTCACAGACGAGAACGCAGCCCGCAGGGGCACGAAAGGACAAGCCTTGTAAGGGGGCACGTTGCTCCCTGGGCTGGCATTTCGGTGGCTGTGCGTCCCGGAGGTGCCCTGCATCACATCAGAAGGGCCTGGACCAGAGAGGAGCCTGGCTCGCTTCCCTGCAGTGGCCTCGAAGCAGCACTTCCAGGCCGCACACCGCTCGGGCCACCCACACTCCTCCTCCCAGTAATTGGTGGTGGTGGTGGTGGTGCGATGTCCCCTCAACAGAGCTTCAGACACCGGGTTGGAAAATAGCCGCTCCTGCAGCAGAGCTGCTGGGCGCAAATAGAAACACAGAAAGAGCGAGTCAGAAGGGGTCGCCTGGGCCAACTCGTCTGACCCCTGGCTCCAGCCAGCTCCGCTCACGACATGCCCACCATGTGCATGTCCAGCCTGTCTGAATGTGCAGGCAGGGCTGGAAGCAGGCATGGCTGCCAGGAGAAGAGCCTGGCCACGGCCCAAGAAACTGCCAGCGGGCGGAAAAGGCGCCCTGCCACACCAGGTGAAGCCAATATGCCGGGAATTCACAGCCCCCCCCCCCGCCCCGGCCACAACTGCCCAAGAGGTGGGAGCTGCTGCAGCGGCCCAGGATCCCTCTAGCTCTGCTCCTAGGGCAGCGGGACGAACGGGTCAATGCCTGTGCATTCGGGGGGGGCCTGTAATGCCCCCCTCCACCCTGACCGAGAGACCACCATATGCGTCGCCCTGACCCTGCGCTGCCCAGCTGCAGACTCACACAGGTTCACAATACAAAAGGCTTTTATTAAAGGTTAAAACAGGCCAATACTGCAGTGTGTAAGAAAGAGTGGGGCGGCCCAGCTCACAGTGGTCAGAAACGCGGATGCGCGAGGGCCGCTCGGCACCTGCTCGCATCGAAGCCCTTCGGTAGGGTGGGTGCCACGCGTGGCCCCACCCTGGGTAGGTTTGTGCTTGGCAGAGGTCTTGGAAGGAAAACTGGAACACGTAGAAAAAGTGTAAAAATGTTTGTGCAGATCTGGGGGGTGCCTGGAAGACCCTCCTCTCACTGAAGCAAACCCAGCTACTTCCCTTAATGCACCCGAGGGCGTGACTAATGGGGGGGGGGCAGCTGGGAGCTCTCCCTGTTGTGAAGACCCCGGGGGGGGTCCCTTTGGCCCCAAGGCCAGGCCGGGGGGGGGGGGGGGGCCAGCCCCCCCCCCCCCCCGTACCACCTTCCTCTTCCACCCATGGACAAGCACAAAACGAGATGCCTCGGAAGAAACCCCACCCTGGCCCGGGCACACCACTCCAGCTCCCCCATGCACCGCATCCCCCGCCCGTCCGTGACCTACCCCTCCACTGCAGCCAGGTGGCTCAGTGACCCACGTCCCGTGGCAGCCCACTCCGGGCTGGCAGAGCCCCGGACAGCCCAGCCACGACGGCCAGCAGGGTTGCCAGAGCAGCTCTGGAAGCCCTTGCCCTCCTGCACCGGCCCGGCCCGGCCCGGCCCGCCTGCAGCCACCCAGCACAGCGGGAGAAGCCCCTTGTCCCCAGAATACTGTTCAGGTTGGAGGTAGAGTCGAGAGAGACGGCTGGTCAGGGCCACCTGCTTTGCCGGGCACCCACCGGCCCGCCCAGGTGCGGGCACGGGTGCTGGCAGAGGTGGGCAGTGGCGGCCAGAGGCACGGAGCCAGGGGGGAGGCTGTAAACAAGGCAGAGGCACTGCCTGGTGGGCGGCGGGCAAGACGCCTCGCTCTGCCGAGGCGGCACCTGCACCGGCCGGCCGGCCGGCCAGCTCCCTCCCGGCAAAGGCACGAGCAGGATGGGGGAGCCGAGCGTGCCCCCCGCTCGGGGGACGGACGCGCGGGCTCAGGAAATGGGGCTGGCGTGGTGCGGGCGCCAGAAGCACCACTTGCGGCGGGGGTGCTGCTTGCGCAGCGTCTCCTCCTCCAGCTCGCGCTCCTTCTGCGAGCGCAGGTAGCGGTCCTCCTCCTTCAGGTACCAGACCGGGGGCCAGCGGTGGCGCTCGAAGTGGGCCTGGTTCTCTGCGGGGGCAAGGAGCGGCCGGGTCAGGGGCAGCTCCCGGGGAGCCCTGCACGCTCCTGCCGAGGGGTGCCAGAGGGGCTGCAGAAGGGGGGAGGCCCGTGCCCCCACGGGACCACAGGGCCGCCCCGCCCCCAAGTGCAAGCGGCCTCTCTCGCCCCACCCCGCTGGCGGGCCGCCCCTACCTGCAGACATGCTCTTCATCTCCCGGGGGAAGCGGCGGCACACGCTGTTGTAGTTGGTGCAGATGTGGTGCAGGCACCAGGCGGCCAGCTGGCGGGCATTGTGGAACTGCGGAGCAGGCGCGGCGGCAGGTGAGGGGCAGGCACTTCCCTGCGCACGCACCGCCCCCGGGGGGCCCTTGGCTGTGTCCCTGGGGGCCCTCACCGCCCCATTGCCGTGGAGGGGCAGGTGGGCACGCATGGGGCGCTCAGCTTCCGGCAGCAGGGAAGCCTCTTGCCCCGCTGCTCTGTGCCCCAGGGAAGCCCCAGCCAGCGGAGGCGAGCCCCGGGAGGCGTCGTGGCCCTCGTCCGGGTGGCACCTGCCTACGCTTGCACAGCTCTGGGCCGCCCGGGGGTGGGCTTCAGCCTCCGGTGGAGACAAAGAGCAGGACTTTGCACCTGGCTTCCTCAGGGCTGCGCCATACCTGTGTCATCTCCAGGTAGAGGATAACCTGGGCATCTATTTCCACCTGCTGCAGGCTGGCATGAACCAGTTCATCTACTGCGTACTGCTCTGTGGGCAGAAGAGCAGGGAGGAGTCTCAGGCAGGCAGGCAGGCAGGCAGGCAGGCAGGCAGGCAGGCGGACTCTTGGCTGTCCTTGACAGCAGGGTTTTCAGAAATGTACTCTGTAGCTGCTCAGAGGCCCACCCCCACTTCCAAGGCTCTTTGGGGGAGTCGGTACCCCTCCCCACAGCCACGCCTGGGACAGAAGCGGGCCCCCACCGTCCCCCCGCGCGGAGTGAGGGTGGGCGGCCGCTCTGCCTCCCCCGAGGCTGCCCGCCCCTTCAGTCTCCCGCTGGCAGGCCACCAAGGCTCTGGGGACACATCGATCCTCGGGACGCGGTGTCCCTGCAGCCTCGCGATCTTATCGGCAGCTTATGTAAGAGGCCTCGAGGCGGCGCTGGCCGGGGGGGGGGCAGGCGGGGGGCGCCCGAGCCGCCGAGGACTCACCGGTCAGGGCCTGCAAGCGGCTCAGACACAGGCGGTTGGTCAGCACCAGCAGCTCCATGGCGTCCAGGTCCGGCCGGGGGACGAAGAGCCCCGTGTACAGGAACTCCAGCACGGCGCGCAGGCAGGCGCGGTTGGTGCCCGGCAGAGGGACCTGGGGGTGCGGGCGCGGAGGGCGCTGAGGAGGGGCCCGGCCCGCCCAGCTCGGCCCCTGCTCCCCTCCGCTCCCGGGGCACGGCCGGCCCCTCCGCTCCTCCCACTAGACCGTGCAGGCCCCGGCACAGCACAGAATTCTGCCTCCCGGGACGCGCCCCCGAGCCCTCTGCCCGCAAGCGGCTCTGCGGCTGCGCCTCCCGGGAGCCGGGCCCATTTCTCCGGGCTTCAAGGGAACGCCAGCTCAAAGGAAACGCACTTTGCACAAGTTCAGGGACGTTCACCGCCCCGGCCAATGTTCCAAGGCCCAATCCTGGCTCCCCGCCAGGGTGTGGGACGAAGGCAGGGCCAGCCACCTCTTCCCCAAGGAATTCTGCAGCGGCAGCGTCTCAGAGGGCAGGCGAAGGCGCCTCTGTCCAGCGGGGCGGGGGGGGGCGGGAGGCCTGGCGTGCCGCTGGGCTGGCCTCCCTGGGCCCCTGCCACGGCCCAGCGGGAGCCCCGTGACCCTTTATTTTTGAAATGCCCAACGTATCTTGAGCCCTGGAAGGCGGCAAGGGCCCCTCCCCCGGGAGGCCGGCCGCGACTGGCTGCGGGGTCACATTCCAGGGACCAGCTGGCCGTCCCGCTGCCAAAGGGTCTGGGTGGGGGGGGAGGGGAGGAGGCGGGGCGGCTGCTGCGGGGGGGGGTGCTCGCCCTGCGCCAGGCCGAGGGGAGGGCGGGGGAGTTGGATTCACCTCTGAGCTGCAGCCCGGCCCACTTCTGCAATCGATGCCTGTGACCCAGCGGCCCCCAGCTCAGCTGTCAGGGCGGGCAGAGCCACAGGAGCCTCGCGCCAGCGGCCGCAAAGCCGTCCCGGACAGCTCCCGGCACGAAGCCGGGCGGCGCCCCCCGGGCCCGGATGCCGCCCTGCCCCAAGAGCCCAGCGGCGCCACGGAGCCGTGGAGCCAGCTCACCCCGCAAGCGCGCCTGGAGCCCCGGCAGAGGACCCGGCCAGGGCAGGAAGCACCACCCGCCCCCCACCGCTGCGGCCCACTCTCCCTGGCTCCTCACCTCTGTGGCACAGCTCTCCCGGAAGGCACCCCCAAACATGGCCACCATGAAGTCGCAGCCCGCCAGGAGCAAGGGCTTGTGTGCCAGCACCGAGCCGTCATCCACCACGAACGCCACATCTGCGGGGACACAGGGAGCAGGCCGGCTCAGAGCCGAGCCTGCCCCGGGCAAGATGGGCCTGGCGGACTGCAGGCCTCCGGGACCATGCTGCCCCGCCCCGGCCCCCCCCTGGCCCCCACAGTACCCGCAAAGGTGCCCTTGCTCAGGCACTCCTTGATGCGGTTGGCGCGGCGCACGTGGAAGGCCTTGGTGATCTCCCGGTTCATGAAGCTCTCCTTGTTGAGGGTGTTGGCCACCATCATGCGCAGGTCGAACACCTCCAGCAGCTCTGCGATGGCGGCCACCTGCATGAGGTCGGCCCGGGGCTGCTCCAGGTGCCCCGTGTACAGGTACTCCAGCACCGCCCGGAAAGGGCCCGGCTGCACAGACCCGTCCATGTAGATGGCCGTCATGAGCTTCTCGCGCTGCGTGACGGGGTCCCGCACCCCCTCCTGGCGCATGCTGACGAAGCCCCGCCCCCAGCCCGACAGCTCCCGAGGGGCTTCGGCCACGCGCAGGGGGTCGTCGCTCTGCGAGGCCCGGAGCGAGGCGGCCGCCGCCACCCCCACAGCCCCCAAGCAGCCCTGGTCGGCATCCAGGCTCCTGGTCCTGCCGGCGGGCTCCTTCGCCCCAGCGCCCTCCCCTGCCAGGTGCAGCGTGAAGAGGTCGTAGAACCTGGAGCACGACGTGGCCAGGTACACCCGGTGGGCGAAGACCCGGGGGCCGCCCTGCAGGCAGAACACCACGTCCGCGCACAGGGGCTCCTGGAAGAGGGCGGTGGGGCCCCGGCCCTCCTGACAGGCCGGCTCCGGGACGTGGATGAGCGGCGGGGGCGGCCGGGGCGGGAGGAAGGGGGCCTGGAGCAGAGGGCGCTGTGTCTTCTTGAGGTGGGACTTCCAGAACTGCAGGTGGCGGCGGGAGATGAGGGCTGCCCGGATGGCGTTGTCGAAGACGTCTTTGATGCCAAACTGGGCCACCACGCTGGTCTCATAGTAGGGGACACCGAGCTCCTTGGCAACCTCGTGCCCACACTCCGGTGGGAGGATATCGGAAGGCTTAATCGGCCTAGAGAGACGGGGGGGGGGAGCTGCAGTCACGGCGCATCCTGCACCTCGCAAGGGCCGCCCTGCAGTGCCTCCACACACGCAGTGGCCCAGAGACGGCCCAGCCCTCAAGGGGAGAGAGCCCAGCCGAAGCCGCCCGCGGCAGGGGGCACCCCAGGAGCACGTGTGGCCGGGGACACCGCACTCCCTGCCCGGGCCTGTGGGCCCCCCTCAGGAGTCTCCGGAGGCCCCCGCCGACAAGGCGGGCCGGGGCGTACTTGGCCAGGGGCCGGCGGGCGCGGTTCACGGCCTCGAGGTCGGCATAGCGCAGGTCCAGCTGGCAGCCCACCAGGACGATGGGCGTGCGGGGACAGAAGTGCTTGATCTCGGGGTACCACATCGTCTTCACGTGCCGTAGCGAGTTCGGGTTGGCCAGAGAGAAGCAGAGCACCACCACATCGGACCTGAGGGGGGGACAGCAGGCTGGGCAGGGTTCGGGCCACCCCCGCCCCCGCCCCTGCCCCTCGCCTTGGGAGCACGCTCCCCTCCGCCTCAGCACAGCTATGGGGGCCAGCAAAGCCCTGGGCTGGGTAGCCAGGCTCAGCAGCCGGCAACCGCAGCCCCGCAGCTCTGCCAGCCCTGGGCGGGCGGGCGGGCGGGCGGGCGGCCTTGCCCGTCTCCCGCACGAGGAGACCTCCGATCCCACCTGGTGCATTTGACACTTCCCATCAGCTGGATCGGGGCCTCCACGTGCCGCTGCCGCTCCAGCAGCCCTGCTCCGGGAAAGCGCTCCTATGTCCCGCGAGGGCATGCCCCCAAGCCAGAGGGCCCAGCCGCGGTCCCCAGGGCTGCCGCGTCCTCCCTCTTGTGGCACCCGCGTCCCCCCGGGGGCTTGCGATCCCACCTGCCGGGCCAGCGAGGAGCGCCAGGCCGGAACAAGAGGCAGCCCACCCACCGCCGGGAGCGCCCCCTCGGCCAGAGGACGGGTGCAGCACGGGGAGCCCTGCCCTGCGCAGGAGCCCGCTCTCGCTGCCCTCCCTCGGGAGCCGGCCCGGGGCACGTGCACGGCGCCCGGTGGGGGAGCAGCGGGCCGGCGCAGCCCCGGGCCGGGGAGATCCGCTCACCTGCCGTAGGCGAAGCGCCGGTCCTTGTGGTGGTCGCCGAAGGTGTCCCAGAGCCGCAGGGAGACGCTGACCTCGTCCACCACATCGCGGGAGCGCTCCAGCACCTGCGGAGGCAGCGCGGGAGGCAGTGCTGGGCGTGCCGCCGCCCCGCCCCGCCCCGCCCGGCCCCGCGCGGCCCCGCGCTCACCTCCTGGCAGACGCGGTACTGGTCGATGGCCCAGACGGTGGGCACGTGGGTGGCCAGCAGCTGGTACTGGGTGAGCGTGGCGTTGCAGGCCCGCGCGCAGATGAGCCGCGTCTTGCCCACCGCGTTGTCGCCCACCACCACGCACTTGATGGTCTCGACGTTGGGGCGCTCATAGTCCAGGTCAACGTCCATGGGCTCGGCTGCGGGGGGGCGCGGCGGTGAGCGGGGCTGGGCTGGGCCGGGCGGCGGGCGTCCCGCGCGAGCCCCGCCTCGCCCGCCCGCCCACCCGCCCGCGGACAAAGCCCGGGCGGCGGGGGGAGGGGGAGGGGAGTGGGCGGGGCGGCGGGGGG
>NW_025335568.1:456268-473372 GCF_004798865.1 Varanus komodoensis | reverse complement strand
TTCCTCGCAGGGCTTTGCCTCCGGTCCCTGGGCCACCCTGGCTGCCCTCCTCTGCGCCCTCTCTGGCTGTCCTGCGTCTTTTTGATGTGGGGGGGGGGGGCGGCCGTCTGCCACACTGCCCCAGATTGCATTGGTCTTGGGCCAGCTGTGGCCCCTGGACAACACTGTGGAGCGGTAGCCCCACTGCTCTGTGGGGAGGGTCCCTCAGTGGGCTGTCCGAGGCCCCCCATGCACGACCGGGCCGTGGGACTGGAGCAGGCTCTGCCCGCCTCCACTGGGAGCCTCGTCTGCTGGGCGGCTCGGAATCCTGCTGGGAATGTGCACGGCTTCCTGGGAGCCTCAGGGGGTCTGAGCAGGCTCTGCCGAGGTGGCCTGCAGTGGCCGCGCTGCCGGGTGGCCAGGAGAGGCTGCAGCCGTCCTCGCCCTCACCAGCAAGCCCTGCAGAAATCCAGCCATGGCAACGCCGAGAGGGAGATTTTGGATCGGACCAGAACCGGGGCTCCGCCTTCCTTGCCTGACCAGGCAACGGGACCGTGTGATGCCAAAGCACAGTCATGAACCGGCGCCTTCCCAGCGCAGCACAGCCCCGGAGGAAGGGGCCTGAAAGGGGCCTCCAGTCCAACCCAGACCCGTGCGGAGCGAGTCCCGTGGAACTGAAGGGACGGGGCTGCCTCGTGGGAGAGGGGAAGAGCCACGAGCCGGGCCCAAGCCTCGCTACACCCCCAGCTGCCCTCAGCCTGCCCAGAAGGGCCCCACACGCCCTTCCTTTGGGGTTTGCACACTCAAAAGCAGTGGGGCTGTGGCTCGGCAGGCCGTGCTGACTGACCTGGGGCACGTCCTGCCGTCTTCTCACCTGAGGCAGCTGGGCGGGCACTGAAGCAAACACTTCCGGGAGAGGCCTGGCGGTGCCACGGAGCCAAGGGTGCCTGGCCTGGAGAAGGAAAGGCTTGATGGAAGCAGGGCCTCTTTCCAAGGCCAGGCAGGCTGTCAAGGACAAGACGCTCTGGGGGCATTCGGACACTTGGGGACACAGCAAGCAGGGCTTGAGGAGCTGGGCCAGGGTCGAAAGCAGTGATGGCCCAGAGGGCCGAGAGGTGGCTGCTCCGTGCTGGCCTGGCCAGCACCCAGCCGGCCTTGGGGTATTGCTAGCATGGAGGATGAGACCCACACATGCATCTCTGACATGCTCTGGGACCAGGTGGAGATAACACAGCCAGAGGTCAAGGTGGTTTCTGGCACAGAGCGTCCCTGCATGGCCAGCATCGTGTGCCTGCAGCTCAGCAGTGACCGGGAGCTGCAGGCTCAGGTGGCGGTGCTGCAGCTGGCTCCAAGCTGGACCCCACGAAGCTTCGGCAGAGGCCGCTCCCCGTAGGAGCCTGGTGGGCGAAGGCGGCGTGGGCATGTGTCGGGCGCAGGAGGTGGTCCCGGAGGCGCAGCGCTGCTCTTGTGGGCGCGGATCTTGGGCAAAGCTGCTCAGGGCAGCAGTGGCATTGGCTCCAGCGCCCGTCTGGTCTAGCATCCCGCCAAAGAAGTGCCTTCGGGGTGTCCACGAGCAGGACAGAAGAGCAGCCCATCTGACCACGGCCACTGCTCTGAGAGAAAATGCTCATCATCAGGACCATCACAAAAACCTCCTCTGAGCACCCTTTAAACACAGAAACAGAGTGAGTCAGAAGGGGTCTCCCGGGCCATCTAGTCTGACCCCCGGCTCCAGCCGGCCCCGCTCACGACATCTAACCCATCTAATCTGGCAGCCATCGCCACACGTGGGGGCGACGCTTTCCACGGTCTCACTCTGTGCTGCGTGAAGGGCCTCCTTTTCCTGGCCTGCACCTCCCGCCAGTCGGCTTCATGGGACGACCCCTTGGGGAGAGGCAGAATGACGCCTCCTCCTCCACCGCCTCAACATCACGCATGGCTGTGTGGAGGGACCCCCGGCTGCCCCTTGCCACTTGCCCCTGTTCCAGGCTGGTGAGATCCCAGCACGGCAAGCCGTTCCGGCAGGGAGGCTGTACCAGACTTCTGCTCACTTCTGGGCGTCCTTCCCTGCGCAGGGAGGGCAGCGCCGGGGGGGGGATCGCTTCCGTGGGCCGGTGGATGGACCGGCCAGCCCCGCAGGCAGGCCCGGCCCTCGCTATGCACAGCGACCCGCAGCTGCCCCGAGGGGGAGCCCCACAAGCAGGACCCGCGTCTGCTGGCGCCTGCCGCTGCCAGGTGAGCAAGGGGCACGGGGGCAGACGACGGGGAGCTGTCGCAGCATCCCTGTCTCCTCTGTGAAAGGCTCCAGAGGGGCCATGGAGAACCGAAGTTCACTTGCCCCGAGGACTGTGCTCTGGCTCAGCCCTCCAGCAGCCCCACACTTTTTCAGTTCATGGTAGTGGCGAGCTACCCTCCTGGCCATCCCCCACCAATCGGAGCCAAGGCATGGCGCTGACCGCGTGCTCCTGGCCGGCTCCAGAAGGGCAGAGTCTTTTCATTCTTCTGGGCTCTGGGGCTTGGAAGTGAGTTTCGGTGACCAAATAAGGAAAAGGGGAGATTCCAGGCAGTCTCCTGGTCCTTCGCCAGTCAAGAAAGAAGGACACGAGCTGGACAGGACCGGGAAATGGTCGCCAGCGGCTGAGGGAGCGCGGGGCCAGGAGGCGCCTCTCAGTTTTCCTCCGAGCAACTTGGCAAAGAAGTATCTGACTGGAGCATTGTCAGCTTAGAAAAGGGGCTCTCATTGAGGGGGCAAAATCAAAATGCTCACTAGTGGGTGTTTGGAACAGTAAAACCATGGATGGGAAAAGATCCAATGATCCCACCCTGGCAGTCTTCAAGATGCCCTCGGACAGCCATCTGTTGGGAGGCTTAGACGCAGGAGCCCTGCACCGAACAGGGCGCTGGCCGGAGGGCCTTCCGGGCCCCTTCCTGCACCGCTGCTGGATGGTCCCAGGATCCTCAGCTATAAAGGACACAGGGGCCAACCGCAGCCAAGCACGAACCTGGGCGTCAAGAAAGCCGGATCTGGCACCCTCCGAACCATGATCAGCGAGGTGCTGCGGCGACTCACGCGTAAGGGGGAAGGTGCCCAAGAGGGGCGGGGAGTCCATGAACAATTCCGACAAGGAAAAAGGTAGAAAAGAGCAGAGGGAGCCCGCATGGCTCCACAGGAAGCCGCCAACCTGGCAGAAAAAGAGAGCGTGTACGGGAGGTGGAAGCAGGGCCAGGCCACAGAGGAAGCATGTAGACGCACCGCAAGGCACTGCAGGGGCGGCACCAGAAAGGCCACAGCAGGAAACAGAAGCAGAGCAAGTCGGAAGGGGCCTCCCGGGCCATCTAGTCTGACCTCCGGCACCAGCCGGCTCCACTCACAACATGCCCACCATGTGCATGTCCAGCCTGTCCTTGAACACCGGCACCGATGGGGCCTCAACGATGAGCTGAGACTAGCAAGGGATGCTAAGCACAACAAGAAAGCCTCCAGGCAGTCTTCTTATTAGGCATTATACTTGCTGATATTAGTAAACAAGAAATGTATTTGATTTTACATGTAATTACTGCGGTGAGGATTGCATTTGCTCAACACTAGAAAAGTGAAGAACCACCCACTGACGAACCGATCCTAAAAAAGATCTTGGACGGCGCAGAAATGGATAGATTGACTTTGTTGTTGAAGGAGAAAGAAGATACTGATTTCTATCAAACTTGGGACTCTCTTTATTATTGACTAGAGAAACGGGACTTCGTATAGATTTAAATCTGTTTTTAAGTCATCATAAATGGGAAAAAAAATGTGGGGGCTGACCCAGCTGGTCCGATGTTTTTGATGATTGATGTTGTTTTTATTTAGGGTTATAATTTTGAATAAAACTTACTATAAAAAAAGAAAGCCTTCAGGCACATCCAGAACAAAAGGCATGAGGAAGAGGAGGGTGCCCAGCCCCTTGCAGCGGACGGCAGCGTGATAACAGAGGGCAAGGGAGCGGCGGAGGCACTCGGTCCCTCCTTCGCCTCGGTTGTCCCTCAAGAACGACTACGACCAAGAGGAAGGACAAGCTGCAGGTGCGACAGGGCCGCCCAAGACTGGCAGGCAGGTGGCCAAGGAGCACCTAGCTGCAATAAACACATTCGGGTCCCCAGGGCCCGGTGGACTCCATCGCAGTGTCAGGACAGAGCTGGCGGAGGAGCTCTCGGGACCACTGGCTGGTACCTGCGATCAGCTTCCAGGCGCGAGATGGCTGGGGAAGGGCCGACATTGCCCCACCCGCAAGAAGGGGAGAAAGGATGGACCGGGAACTACGTGCCAGTTAGTCTGACATCAATCCTGGAATAATTCTGGAGCAAATTGCTACAAAATCAAGAATAAATCCTGTCGGAGTCATTTAATCTCAGGTTTTGACTGGGTAACAGGGACCATGATCAGAGATCTTCGTAACGTGTGCGCAGAGAAGGTGAGGACCGGCAGCGCAAACGAGGAGGCAGGCCGGCCGGCCGGAGGGGCACAGGGGTGTCCCGCTCTGGCTCTGCTCGGCCCATCTGGCGCGCCGCACCGGGGCCAAGCAGACGATGAACGTGTGAAGGGGGAACGGATCGCGGGCCTCGGCGCGCCCCGCCCCCGCCAGCGCTTCGGGGGCCACGGCGGGGCCGTGGCCGGGCGACCTCCTCGAGCAGGGAGTGTCCAGCCGCGCCCCAGCCCGCCCCCCGGCGCCGCCCCCCTCGGCGCCGCCCCGTCCCGTCCCGTCCCGTCGACGCCCCGGTGGGGCAGGCCGAAGCAGGCTGCGCCCGGGGAAGGGCGGGCCGAGCAGGGCCCGCCCGCCGCGGAGCGCCCTTCCCGGGAGAGCGCCCTTCCCGGCCGTCGCCAGCCGGGCGCGGACCAGAACGGGCGCGGGATGGCCGGCCGCGCCGTGAACCTGGACGAGCACCTCCTGGCGCTGCTGGCCGCCAAGGGCGACGTGGTGAGCGGGCGAGCGGCGGCCAGCTGGTGAGTAGGGCGGGGGGGCGGCCCGGGGCCCCGCGCCCTCCCCGCCGGGCGCCCCGACGCTCCGCAGCGCCGTCGACCCGGGCAGGAACGCGCGGCGCCGCGGCCACAACGGGCTGCCGCCCCGGCGAGTGCGTCGCACGCAGGGACCCGCCCGGAGCCCGGCTGCGCGCTCGCCACCCGCCGCCGCAGCCTCTGCCAGCCGCGACGGGGCGGCTCTCCTTCCCGCAGCGGGGGGCGACCCCTCCCGCTCCCGCCGGGCCAGCCGGGGGCGAGCCGGCCCTCCTCGCCCGCGGTGCGCCGGGTTAGGCCCGGGGCACGGGCGCGGCGCGGCTTGGCGGCTCCCCAGCTTTGCCTGCGTGCGCGCTCCCCTGAGCCCGCGGCAGAAGAGAAGCGCTTTCGACCAGGCAGCCTTTGCGGAGTCGGGGGGCGGTCGCGCGTGGCTTCCGGCTGCCCCTTCTCCCCGGGGATCCAGACCAGGGGCCGCGGCCCTCGTCCCGGCCGGGTTGTGGGGTGCCTTGGGCCGCGGCGCGCTTGGACGGGGCACAGCCTGCACCCGCGTGGCTCCCCCGCGGCTCCTTGCGTGCCCTTCTCTGCAGAGGCTCCCAAGCTGCCGAGGGTAATTGCAGCAGCATGCGTGGGGCGGGGCACTGCCAGCTTGCCAGGAGCTGCCTGGACCCCCTCCCCAGGTCCCTTTGCATCCAGGAGCAGGAGATTCTGTGCCCCCCCCCCCAGCCCTGGGCTTTCCCGCCCGCCCCCTGCCCGCAGGCAGATGCTTGTCCGCTTCCCCTTGCGGCCGAGAGCCCTCACCGCTGCTTGCACCCCGGTCACCCTGGCAGCCCCCGCTCCGCTCCCGGGGGAAATCGGGCCGGTCCCGCTCCCCGCCAGCCGGGCGTCGTGCAGGCTGGGCCAGCGGCGAGGCGAGGGCCGGCCGTGCAGAGATTGCGAAACATCGCTGGAGTTTGGACTCGCGCTTCATTCCGCAGCGACCCAAAGAACGGGAGGAGGGGGAGCAGCAGGGGGAGGGTGGCCGGCCGGCCGGGTGGGGTGCCGCCGTGCTTCCCGCTCCCCCGGTCCCGGGAGGCCCCCTTGCAAGGCACCGTTGCCTGGAGGGCCGCAGCCCTCTGATGGGAGGGGGATGCCTCTCCTCAGTCGTGCAGGGTGGCGGCCGGGGGGCTGTGCCCGCCCTCCTCCCCTCAGGCCCTGGGAGAGTGCCGACTGCCTGCTGCCCCGGGCCGAGGGGGGCTGGAACAGGCGGCCCTTCCGGCTCGCCCCCCTTCCCAGGGGGGCTTCCAGCCTGCCGAGCCACCCGGGGCCGCTGTCAGGCGGAAGGGCGCTGGGGCAGCTCATCCTGCCCCGCCTTGCCAGAGCCTCCCGCACCCGCTTGCAGGCCCTGTCCCCCTGGGTGCCCCGGGAGGGCGTGGGGGTCTTTCGAGGAGGGAGGCGGCAGCAGGAAGCAGCTCTCGTTGCTCCCTCTGCCCCCCTGGGAGGGGGAGCTCCTGGCCACGGCTGCAGTGCCCTGAGGCGCCCAGCCAGTGGCCACGCCAGCGTTCGGTCGTGGCGTCCCGGCCAGCTGGCCTCGAGGGGCCTCCAGCTCCCAGCGGCGAGTGCAGGCGGACCTGTGGGGGCTCGGGGGGGGGGGACAAGCCCAAAGGGCATGTCTTGTGTGGCTTGCGCAGCACAGCGCCTGTGAGATGCGTGTCGGAAGGGCCGGGCAGGGACATGCATGTGGAGGGCCGTGGGGCGCGGCTGGGGCCTGGGCAGGGGCTTTGTACTCCCCTCCTGCCTGGCCCGATGGTGCGACGCCCTCGGCTCCCTCACCTGCCAGCTGTCCAAGCCGTGGAGCATCTGCCCAGGATCAGCAGGGATCCAGGAGTGGTCTTCTCCAGTGAACAGAAGGCCGTGTTGGGAGACCACCCATCCAGGGCTGAATGTCCCTGAGCATGTCCAGAGTGTCTCTCTCTGCTGCTCTCTTATGAGGGTGCCCAGGGAAGGCCGTCCGTCCCTTGGAAGGAGCAGGAGGGAGGCAGCCCTGGTCTTCCCCTTCTTTGGAAAACGCCCCAGCCCGAGGCTGTCCTGCCCTGGCTCAGGCACCCTGCCAGCCCAGCAAAAGGAGGGGACTGGGAAGAGGAAGCCTGAGGGGCCTTGCAAGGAGAAGGGGCTTCACCAGTGGGAAGCCGCCGCTGCCTCCACCCCCTTCACAGATGAGGAAGCCAGATCTGGTTCGCTTCCAGGCAGGGCTGCTGCAAGAGGCTTTGCCTTCCCTCTCGCTGTCTCCGGGCTCTCGTGGCAGGACAGGGCAGGCAGGGAGGACCGGAGAAGCTCCCCTGAGCCGCTGCATCACACGGGCGCCTGGCATTGGCTGCAGGGTCGTGGGGGGCCCACGGCACAGCCTCCTGGGGGAGGAGCAGCACAGGGCTCCTGCAGTCCCTGGGTCTGGGGGCTTCACCTGGGCCCCATTTCAGCAAGGGGCACCCTGCGCCATGGAGGCATGTGCCATGGGGCTGACCCAGACGTGGCGGAGCGGTGTGGTGGAGTCCTGGGGAGGCAAAGAAGCCGGCCAGTGGGGCTGTGGGGGTGGACGGGACCCCTCGGGGGTGGGCAAGCAGCCAGCCACCTGCTCATCCTGGGCCAGCTCTGGCATGTCACCCCAAGCACCCGGTAGCTGCGCGCCAAGTTCCCTGGTGGCCGGTGGAGACAGGCCCATGGCGCGCTGTGGGGTGCAGGGGGGGGTGTTGGAGTGGCTGGGAGCCCCCTCCAAGCCCGGGGGTGGGCCTTGGGCCAGGTCTTTCTCCTCAGGGCGCAGGGTGTGTGCCCCAGCATCCCCCCTGCTGAGCCCAAGGCGTGGGGCAGGAGCCACACCTCCCGTGTCCCGGGGAGGGGGAGGGGCTTCTGCTCTGCCAGGGGAGGATGCCGGTGGGGTGGGGGAGTGCTCGGCCACCTTCCTGGGCCTGCTGTGAAGCTGAGCTGGAGGGGTGGGGGCAGCCCAGTTGCTCTGGGGGGGCTGCAGTGGGAGGGACACTTCCTGCACCGGGTCCCTCTGGCCCAGCACCTTTCCCCAGCAGGACTCAGCGTGGCCTCTCACAGCCGGTTGGTGCTCCTGGACGCGGCCGAGAGAGGTGCCGGGTTGGGAAGTGGTGGCGGCAGCCTCAGGCGTGGTCTTCCCATCCTGGGGGGGCGCCATAGACTGCCCCCGTTGGACGAGCAATGCTTTTGGCAGCAGATTCCGAGCACTCGTGGCGGGTCGCACCCTCTGGCTCTGCTAGACACAGTTGGGCATCCCGGCGAGGGGGGGGGGCGCGCTTGCCCCGTCTGCCGCTCTTGACCCCGCGCCCCAGCCAGCCCGTCCCGGAGCTGAAGGGCCTCGCTGGCACTCGCTTTTCCTGCAAAGTGCTCCCCCGCCATGTGTCGCCACGCTGTCATGTGCCACCAAGGCCTCTCCGGGGGGGGGGGCACTCGGTCAAACAAAGGAAGGTCTTCCAGGCAGCCCTGTCCTTCCCAGCCCTGTTCAGTTCTTGAAGTTCAGGGCTTGGTTTTTTTATCTGAGTTAATCAGTTTCATTCTTGCTCTTCCTCCTCTTCTACCTTCGACTTTCCCTAGCGGGATTATCTTTCCAGTGAGTCATAAGAAGGGCCCTGCCGGATCAGGGCCGAAGGCCCACCCAGCCCGGCCCTCCGCGCACACGGAGGCAAACCGGCTGCCCCCAGACCCCTCCAGCAGGACGGGCAAGGCCTCCCCCGCCCAAGCCCCTCGGCCACTGGCGTGTGCTGGCGGGCCGCCTCTGGGGAAGGGGGGGCACGGGGCCAGCAGGGCTAGTGGCCCCGGTAGCCCCTCCCTCACGAGCCCGCCCACCCTTGCAAAGCCGCCCAGATGGGCAGCCTTCACCGCTCCCCGTGGCAGCGAATTCCAGCTCACGTTGTGTGAGGAAGGACTTCCTTGTATCTGCCCCAGGCCTCCCCCCAGGCCGCTTCACGGGATGACCCCGGGTTCAGGTGTTATGGGGCAGGAGAAAAATGCATGATTTGAAGCCCCTCTCATGCCTCCCCTTCCTCCCCAGCCGAGCAGCCCCCCTTGTCGCCGCCCCCCCTCCCGCGGGAGCTGCTCCCCCCCCCCCGAGCGTTTTTGTCGCCCTTCTCTGTCTTTTTGCCAAAGCAATAATGTCCTTTTTAGGGTAAGGAGACCAGGCGGAACGCAATATTCTAAGCGCAGTCACACCAAAGATTTGTATAAGGGTAGTAAGGTTTTGGTAGTTCTATTTTCTATTCCATTCCGGTTTATATCCCTAGTGTGGAGTTTATATTTATTTATTTTGTGATTTATATCCTGCCTTTTTCCTACCAAGGGCTCAAGGCAGCTTACATCATTCTCCTCCTCCATCTTATCCCCTCAACAACAACCCTGTGAGGTAGGTTGGGCTGAGAGTCTGTGACTGGCCCAAAGTCACCCAGTTGGCTCCATGGCTGAGCGGGGACTCGAACCCGGATCCTCTGAGTCCCAGTCCCAGGCTCTTCACCACCACACCACTCTGGCTCTCAACTGGCTCTCACACTGGAGTGTGCCTTCTTCGCAGCAGCCCTGCTCTGGGCCCTAACCCCGTACCCCAAGAGCTCTTCCTGGCTCAGACACTGCCGGTTCAGGGCCTGTCAGAGTATACTTGGAGTCAGGGTGTCTGGTTCCAACCTGCATTGCCTCACACTTGCTTATCTGGAATTGCATTTGCCATTTTGGAGCCGGTCCTGCCAGCCTTGAGAAGTTCCTCTGAAGCGGCTCACAGCCCTTTTGGTCTTAGCCACCTTAAACAGTGCGGAGTCATGAGAACACCAAGCCACACCAGCAGCCACTCCTGACTCCAAATACTCGATGACTTCGGCTGAGCAGCATCAGCCCCAATCCAGAGCTCTTGGGACTCCGCTGATGACATCTCTCCATTGGGAGAAATTGCTGGCTCCTCCCACACTCTGTTCTGTGACAATTTAGCGCTCCGTAAGAGGACCCCCCCGACAGTTTTTCCCCACGACTGCTTAGTTTGCTCAGGAGCCTTTGGTGGGGGAGCCGATCAAAAGCCGTTTGTAAATCCAAGTAAGCAAGGTCCCTGGATTGCCCCATCCAGGGATTGAGAGGCTTATTGACCCTCTCAAAGAACTCCAGGAGTTTAGCGAGACGAGGCTTCCCCTTGGGGAAGCCATGCTGAGTTTTTTCAGCAGGGCTTGTCCCTCTATGTGCTCACCCGTTCTGCCTTTAATCATGTTTTCAAACAGGCCACTCAGAATAATTGTTAAGCCAACTGGTTAAGCCAACTGGCGTGTAATTTCATAGATCCCCTGGATCCCTTAAAAAAAGTGCTAAATTGGCCATTCTCCAATCCCTGGGACCAGCCCTAAGTTAAGGGACGTGTTAAATGTTTTGCGAAGAAGGCTGGCCATTGCATGCTTGAGTTCTTGGACAACTCGAGGACGGATCCCTCCTGGGCCAGGTGACTGGCTGGCTTTCGGCTTGCCGAGAAGGGTGAGAATGCCAGCTTTTGTCTCTACTACTTGCCCTAATTTGGGTCAGATTCCTTCCCGTCCCCCAGCCCGTTGCCCTGAAGGGCAGCCTCCACCCACAGCCTGATGCAGCCCCATTGATTTGTGCCCCCCCCGGCCCCCACATCTTCTTAGCTGTCACCTGGTCTGTTGGGAGAAAACCTGCCAGGAGCTGGGAGAGACCTGAGCAGGTGTTCAGCCTTCCTTCCCTGGGCTGGTGCCCTTCCAGCTCATGGACCTCACCTCCCATCAGCCTCAGCCAGAACAGCCAGGGCCCTGGCAACTGCCGTCCAAGACAGCTGGGGGCTGCCTGGAAGGGCGAAGCCGGGCAGGTGGGGAGGGGGCATGTGGCGGCCGAGCTGCGGCCCTGCCGGTGGAGGGGCGTGCCTGCGGGACGGGGAAGCGAGCCACGTCCGGGAGCCGCGGGGCCCTGGGCTCGGCAGCCTGCGAGGGGGACCCGGCCGCCTCGTGTGCGCCCTCGGGGCACGCTGGGCTTCAGAAAGGCATGCACTGGGTGTGGGCGCACCTGTGTCCTTGGGGGCAGGGGCTGGGCGTGTGCGGGCGCTCCCGCCGGGGCAGCCCTCCTGGGTCTGGGCGCGGCCACACGTGTTCCCGCCGGCCCCCGTGGGCCCTGCAGACCGTGGCCCCGGTGGGCTGGCGGGTGGAGGCTGCCGCTCCTCCACTGGTGCGGCTGGGTGAGGGGAGGGCCGGGCGGCCGCTGCCGGCCCCAGCAGGGCCTGGCCATGGGATGAGTGCAGCGGAAAGCAGAGCCCTGCGGGGCTCCCGAGGACAGGCCCCAGCTCCTGGACCCACACGAGCACCGGCTGGAGCCGCCCGTGGTGGGGCGCTGTGCCGGGGGGGGGGGGGGCTTGGTGAGGCTGGCGTGAGCCCGCAGACTACATGGAGCCTGGCAAGCTTGTGGGTGCTGCACAATGGAGCCCCCACCCCGGGGAGAGCCCCTGCTGACCCTGGCACCTTCCTGGCCTGGGGAGTGACGCCACCCTGGGAGGTGTGAGGGGGGCAAGGGGGCTGAGAGGGTGCCATGCCCAGCCCTCCCCTCAGCATGCCATGGGCCCTTCTCTCCCCCACCCCCCACAGGGCGCTCTTCGCGTATGAGAAATCCAATGTGCTGAAGCTCCTGGACTCTGGAGGTGAGATGCTGAGCGGGCCCCCGAGCGGCTCGGCCGGAGGGACCCTGGCGAGACGGAGGCGCTGCGAGCGGCTGCGGCAGGGTTGGCGGTGGCAGCCGACCTGGGTTTGGAGGGCCTCCTTGCGTGGGGCAGCGCGGAGGTCCGGCCCTCCCACCCCTGTGGCCTCGGCCCGGTGGCTCCCCAGCTGCCCCAGAGCCACGGGCAGGATCAGTGGCTCCGGCCCCCGGACTGGCTCCTGCTGGCCCCAGAGTGGGACCGGCCGGGCTCCCCGAGCAGCAGCCCCGAGGGCCCAGCGGGGTGAGTGGGTCCCAGCCCGGCTGAGGTTGGCCCGCCTGTGCTCGTGGTGCTGGACCCCCGGGGCACGTGCCATTCTGGGGAGCGGGCTGTGGCCCCTGCCGTCCTCCACGCCTTTCTTTCCCACAGCGGGCGGCCCTGACGAGCTGGCCAAGCGCCTCCAGAGCGGCAGCGTGATGTACGGGCTCTGCCGCCTGCCGGACGCTGCCACGGGGCAGGCGCACGTCGTCCTCATCAGCTGGGTGAGGGTCCGCCAGCCCCGGACGGGGCGGCTCGGGGCTGCTGCTCACTGCTGCCCTCCTGGGGGCGGCTCCCGTACCGCACGCTTGCCCTCCCCTGCTTCGAGGCCCGTCCCGCTCCTCCCGAGGGGGCTGTGGGGGCTCAGCCCTCAGCAGGGCAGCGGCTGCTCCTCAGGGGAGGGAGCTGCCATGGTGCCTGTGCCACCGCCCCCCCGCCTAAGCGCCTGCTGCTGAGCCCCCGGTTGCCCTTTGGGGCATTTCCGGGTCCATTGGTCCCCGCTGCAGGCTGGCTGGATGCCCTTCTTTGGGGCCTGCGTGGGCCTTGGGGGCGAGGCTGGGGTGCTGAGCGGGCCCTCTGTGTGTCCCCAGGTGGGCGAGGGGGTCCCCGAGCAGCAGCGAAAAGAGTGTGCCGGCCACCTGCCAGCCATTCGGGCCTTTTTCAAGGTGAGTCCGCCCCGCTCTGACCGGCCCGCTGTGGGGAGAAATCTTCACCTGTGCCCCCGAGCCAGGCCGCCCCCCTCAGGCCGGCCTGCCCCCACCCATGCTGAGCCATCTCTGCATTTCCCTCTCGGGCCGTCTCCCCACTCCCCTGCCCCACAGCAAGGGGCCCGCCTTGCTGGGCCTCCTCCTGCTTCACAGACAGCATCTCTGGGTCCTGGGGGGCACCCCCTTCGTCCCTCGCTCCGGCCTGCTCCACCACTCGCACGGCCTCTGAGGTCCTGCTGGCTGCACCCCGCAGCCCCCCCAGCACAGCCTCCTGCTCTTGCGTGCTCTGTGGGCTGGGGCGGGGGTCAGCTCCCCACAGCCAGAAACCCCAGGAAGCCCCACAAGCCCCCAGGCCTCACGGGCGGCTCTGTGGACCGGCTCCGAGGGGGACGGACACGGGGCAAGGCAATGCCCGTCGCGTGGTTTGCCACGCTGGACGTGCCCCCGTGGGGCCGCCAGGGCCGTGGGGCCGGCCACAGTGGCGGCTGCAGCAGCGGCCCCCCTCCCTCCCTCCCTCCCTCCCTCCGCAGGAAGCGGCCCTTGTGGTGGCGGCGTCCCAGGCCGGGGAGGTGGCCCAGGAGGGGCTGATGCGCACAGTGGCCCTGCGGGCTCTTCCCGGGGGCAACGGAGGCGGCAAGCAGGTGCAGCCCAGCGACCCGCAGGAGCGTGTGGTAAGCAGCCTGGGTCGGGGGCAGCCCCCCTTCCGCACAGGACCCCCCGGGCCACACGCGGGCAGCAGGGTGGGGCCCATGCCCTGCGGGCACTCCTGCCCTCCGCCTGCCTCCGCCCCAGAGGTTGGGGAGATGGGAGTTGCAATCCCGTCTCCACTGGAGGGAGAGCGCTTCGCTTGTGAGACCGTGCGCCATCGAATCGGGGCCCTTCTCCTCTGCTGCCGGGCCTGCTCCGGTTTCCAGTGTCCGGTGGGCGTGGGCAGGTGGAGGGGCTCCCCACAGGGCGGGTGGGCTGCAAAATGAACTTGTGTCCAAGGGGCTGCGGCCCCCCAGCTCTGATGCCGGCCTCCTCCCCCAGGGCACCAGCTACAGGAAGACCAACCCCGCCCTGGAGCTTCTGCGGAGCAAGCGGGGCTCCTTCTGGGCACAGGCGGAGGTGAGGAGGAGCCCGGCCCTGTGGGCACGTCTTGGGGGGCTGCCCCCTCGCCCCCTGCCCAGCACACTCGCTTTTGTGCTTCCCCTAGAGGGAGGAGGAAGAGCGCCGCGAGGCGGAGCGGCGGGAGGCGCAGGACGAGCAGCGGCGCTGGGAGCGCCAGCGCATGGAGGCCGAGCGGCGGGAGGCGGCGGAGAGGGAGCGCCGGGTCCAGGCGAGGGAGCAGCAGATCGAGGCCTGGCGGTGAGCGGGGGGCGGGGGTGGGGCTGCAGCCGTGGCCTGTGCCACGGTGCCGAACGGGCCAGTGGGTCTTCTCCACGGGCAGGCAGCCACAGCAGCCCGGCCCTGGGGCCCGCTCCCGAGCCCGCGTGCTGCTGCGGCTCTCTGGGCACGCGTGGGGGGCCGGCTGGGGGCAACAGCAGCAGCCCTCTGGGCTCACCGGCCAGAGGAAGGCCGAGGGGCGGCTGCCACCCGTGCCCGGCCCCCTCTGCCCTGGGCAGGTGTTCCCCTCTGCAGCATTCAAGGCAGCTGCCCAGCCCCTCGAGGGAGCAGGGCGCCCCCTTTGGGAGGGTCCAAATCCCTCTCTGGGGCCTTTCTAGGAACTGATGAGAGCAGCTTCTGGCCGGGTGCCCGGCTGGCTTCTGCGGCACCTGAGAGGACGCCCCCCTTGGATTAGTGGCGCAGCATCTATGGTCACCGCTGCCCCGCGTCCCTGGGCGCCGGGAGGGGGTTGGAGCGCCACGGCAAGCGCCCTCTTGGTGGGTGGGAGGCCCCTGTGGCTCCCTGCCGTTCTGGGCGAAGGGCCCACGAGCAGGCAAGGCGGCCACTGCTCCCGGGCGGTCCCTGGCTGCCAGCCCCTCGGAGGCGTTCAGCTGCTCCCAGGCGGCAGGCGGTGTGCTGGCCCAAGAGCACGGGGCACACTTCCTCCGCAGAGGCCCCTCTGGCTCTCCGGGTGGCCTCAGCCCCCCCCCCGCCCCCAGTGCCCTTCCTGGCACGCCACGCAACAGGGCGCGAGCGCAGGGGGAGCACGGGGGAGCCGAGGGGCTCCCGCCCCCCATGCCAGCTGGGCTGCACGACTTGCGCTCTCCCAGTCCCCCTTCACACCCTTCCCTCCATGCCCATCCTCGGCCACCCCGAGCCCGGCTGCAGCTTGCCCCCGCCACCCCTGCCCCACGGTCAGTGCAGCGCCTCCCTGCTCTTCTTCGCAGGAAGCAGCAGGCCGCGCGGGAGTCTGAGGAGCGCCGGCACGAGGAGGCCCGCCGGGTGAGTGGGGCCGCGGCTCTGCCCCAGGATCACGGTCAACAGGGAGCCCTCGGGCCGGGCAGCGGGGGTGTGGGGGGGCACAGAGGAGGGGAGTTGCCCCGGGCCGGGGGTTGGTGGAGACTTCCCGGCCCCTCTCCTGTGGCACAGCCGGGGGATGCTGCGGCAGAGCGGCTGCGGTTGAGGGCCAGAGGTCCGATTCAGGCGCTCGGAGCTCAAGGGGCAGCCTGGCTGCCCCGGCCTTGGCCGCGTGGGCCAGAGCCCTCCCCAGTGGCCGGCGCGCTGGCCGGGAAGGCTGCCTGCAACAGGCTGCCTGTGGGCCAGCTCCGACCGGCCGCTGCCAGTGCAGGGCGGCTCTGGGGCCAAAGCCGGGCGAGCGCTGCTCCACACCCCGCAGCCCCTTGCTGGACTCCCGAGGCTTTGTCTGGGCGCTGAGGTCGAGTGGCTGGAAGTGCCGAGGGCTCCCGGCCCGGTGGGGGCTCCCACACCACCAGCGCAGCCTTGGGCCATGGGGGCAATTTCGTGCCAAGATGGTTTAGGGTCTCCAGAGAAAGGGAGCAGGCGGCTTCACCCGTAGCCCTGCTGGCTGTGGGCCGGACAGCGGCTGCCCCCTTGCACGCGACCAGCACGTCGGAAGGTCTCTGCTCTTCCCCCAGAAGGAGGCGGGAGAGCTGCTTGCCCCGCGGGACGACCCCCAGCAGAGGGAGCGGTCGGGGTCCGCCGGGGGTGCCTCAGAGCCTCCATCTCCCGTGCAGGGGTGGCCAGGTGAGCGGACCTCTGTGGGCCAGGGCAGCCGCGGTTCTGCTGCCTGCCCCCCATCCAGGTTAATGGGGCTGGGAAGTATTCTGGCTGGTCCCCCAGAAGCCGGGGGGGGGGGCATGGCCTCTGTGCCCCAGCAGCCGAGGGAGCCTCCCTTGAGCCTCAGCTCCCCTTTGCGGAAGGGGCATCTCACGGGGGAGACAGCAGTGCCGACAGGCCCTCCCCTCACAGCGAGCTCAGCGGGGCAGTGCCGTTTCTGCAAGACGAAGCTCTTTCCACCCGTGTGCCAAGGTGAGATGCCCCCCACCCCCAGCAGGCCATGCAGGTCCGGACTGCAATGGCTGGCCAGGTGTACTGCCAGGTTTCCCACTCCCAGGAAGTGTGTTTCTCCTTGAATGCCCCCAGTGTGGGGGAGCCCCCCACCTCCCCAGGCAGCTGGTTCCCCTGTCGTCTTGCTCCGGCAGTGAGGAAGCTTCTCCTGATGTCCAGCCTGAATCTGGGTTGTCACAACCCAACTGATTCTTCCGTGTCTTGCACTCCGGCATCAGCCAGAAGAGACCTGGACCTTCCTCTCTGTGGCGGCCTCTGAGGTGTTTATAGAGGGATGCCATGTCCCCGCAAGTCAAAGCTGAACATGCCCAGTCCTCTCAGCCTCTCCTCACAGGGCAGTGTCTCCACACCATGGAGCTTTTTGCTTGTCCGCTGGACCCTTTCTAATGTCCCTGCATCTTTCCTGAATCTTGGTGCCCAGAACTGGACAGAGCATTCCAGATGGGGTGGGTCTGCCGAGCGAGGAGGGAGGGTCCGCCACGCCTCGTGATGTGGAAGTCAGGCTCCTGCTGATGCCTCCTGGGGCAGCGCATGCCTTCGGTGGCTGCTCTGCTCTGCGCTGCGCCGCCAGCCCGTGGTTGCGACTTCTCCGCGTCTCTTGCTCTTCCCTCCCCACCCTGACCAGGCGCTCCACGGCGACCGTTCCTCCACCACCAGCGCAGCCTCACAGAATCGGCCTACATCTTCCGCCATCAGCATCCAGCCCCGGCCTCGCTGGGGGGGTTCCTGCCCGCGGCCTCCCCCTGCCCTCCTCAGCCCCCAGCCCCACCTGCCACAGACCCGGGGCCTGGGGCTCCAGCCTCGCCTCCCACTCCAGAGCCAGTCAGGTGCCCCCCCAGTGCCTCCCCCCCATCCGGAACTGGGGCCCCACTGCCTGCCCCTCCACTGGAGAAGGGGGCCCCTCCCGGGGCCAGGGAGCACCCCACCGGCCTCCAGGAGCCATCGCCCAGCACTCCAGGGCCTGTCTGTTCACCAGAGCGGCAGACTGCCCAGGGCCCCCCC
>NW_025335568.1:440016-456168 GCF_004798865.1 Varanus komodoensis | reverse complement strand
GCCTGCCCCCCCGCTGGCTCCACAGACCCCTCCTGCGGCCCAGACCATCCTCGGGAGCTCAGCCACAGTTCCCCCCTCCAGAGCATCCCCCCGCCAGAAGAGGGTCCTGCAAGAGGTACGTGACCCCCCTGCATTTCCTAACAGGCTTTCCTGCCCCACTGTGGGCCTGGAGTGGGGACAGAGCTCTTGGGGGCCCCCTGCATCCCACCCCCATGTCCCCTGCCGGGTTTGTCGTGCTGGGGAAGGGGGCGGCTGCTCTGCCCCAGGGCCACGTGGGGCTTCATGGGGTGGGTGGGCAGGGGAGGAGGGGGCCTGCCGGAAGCCCCTGCCTTGGCTTGGGACTGGGAGGGGGGCAGGGCTGCCCCCCCCATGGAAGGCTTGCTGCTGCCCAGGCAACCAGGCTGCTCCCCACCATGCCGAACCATCCGTGTGTCCCGGAGACGACTGCGGGGGGCAATGGCCATGGGGGGGGGGTGAGGACCCGGCCCAGAGCAGGTGACTGTCTGCGGGTCAGCGGGCCAAGAAGCCTCATCCCCAGGCGCTGGAGCGGCTGAGTGACCCGGGGCTCCTTTTGCAGGGCGGCTCGGCTGCTGAGGTCCCCCTCCCGGAGGCTGCCGGGGGCCCTCCAGGCGCAGGTACTCTCCTTCCCACGCCCCCCGCTCCCCCCTCCCCGCCTGGGGTCCCCGGGTGACAGCTCCTCTCCTTCCAGCAGGCCGGGCGCACAGCGGCAGCTGGGACGGTGCGTCGGAAGGCGGAGGCAGGACGGCAACCGAGCCCCGTGCCCAGCGGAGACCACAGCCGCCTCACCCGGACGGGCCGACCTGCCCCCGAGGCCACCGCACAGCCGGCGCTCAGCACTCCTCGCTGCCCGCGGCAGCCCCCCCCCACAATAAAGCCCAAGCGGGCAGCCACGTTTGCAGCTCTCTGTGCCCAGGAGTGTGGAGGGGCCCTCTGGGTCCCAGCGGGATGCAGGGCAAGAGAGGGGGCCAGGTCCGGACACAGCGAGGCCCCCTCCTCACCAGAGGCAAGGGCGGTGGGGGCCGTGTGGGAAGGCAGAGGCCTCAGCACTCCCTGCCGTGCCCACCCCGGCTGCCGGAGAACGGCGCCCCCTGCTGGCTCGCCCAGCTGCGTGCCCCTGGTGCCGCCTCGCCTCACCTGACCTGCCCTGCCCTGCCCTTTCCAGCTTCCCCTGGGCACCGGGCTGCCGGTTTTGTCCTGGGCCATGCGCGCCTTGGCCCTGCCTGCAGCAAAGTCAGCGCCACGGAGGGTGGGCAGCCTGGGCAGATTCCCCCCCCCCCAGCAGGACCCTCCTGCCTCCTGGAAGCGCTCCCAGCAGGGGCGTCTCCTCCATCCGTAGGCTGGCCTGCGTGTGGCTGGAGGGGCCAGGCTGATGCAGCCGGGCGCCCCCCCCCGGCTCTTCCACTCCAGCCCTCCCACTGCAGACGCTCCCTGGCCGTGCCGCTTCCGGCGGGTGATCCAGGCTAACAGGCAGGGCAGCCTCCCCGAGAACCAGCACCGCAACCCGATACAAGGAGGGGGAGAGGGACCCTCGACACTCGGAACCCCCCCGCCCCCTGCCAAGCCCCCAGCCCCGCCTTGGACTGACACAGGCAGTGTTAAATACATTTTAATGTGCATGGAGGGGGCGGCCCACCCCTTGCCTCAGACAAGTGGGGAAGGGGCCGCGCATGACTGCCTGCCCACCCCACTGCCTCCTGCGCTGGCAAGAGGACGGCAGCTCCGGGAGATGGTTAGAGAAGCGGGGAGCGGGCCGAGAGGACGGGGGCCAGGCCTGGGAGGGGCGAGCGGGAGCCACCTGCTTCTGGGGCGCTCCGAAAGGCCCCACGCCACAAAGCCCGGAGCACTGCAGCCTCCCACCGAGGAGGAGGCGAGTCCAGGCGGCGCTTGGCCCCTCGCAGAGGCGGCCACTCCACTTGCGCCAGGGGCCGTCGTGGGCGGAGGCCCGGCTTCGGGGAGCATCCTGCAGGGCACGTCCGGCCCAGCCGCCTGCTGTGGGGCGGGGGCGCCCCCTCTCGGGGCCCTGCCTGCTGCGGGCACAGGATGGTCGGGCGACGGCTCCCGCCCTGGGAGGAAGGATCTCGCTGCGCAGTTGCCCTGCCGCTGCCCAGCCCCCTCAGACCTGGGACTGCAGCCACAGGTGTGGGTCGAATCTGGGCCGGCCGTGGGGCAGGGAGGGCCGCTCGAGCTCAGGGGTCGGGCTGCCGCTGCTGGAGGAGCCCGAGCTGGAGTGGGATGGCACACGGGCCCCAGGGCCCCGGAGGTCCGCGCGTCCCTTCAGTGCGCTGAGCTTGGCGTCCAGGGAGAGCGTGCGCGGCCGGCCCCGCGGGGCATGTGGGTGGCCGGGGCCGGGGCTGGCGCTGCTGTCGGTGTCGGACGCCGGGGCATGCACAGAGTCCTCGAAGAGTGAGAGCCATGCGGGGCAGCCCAGGCCAGAGACGCGCCGCGCCAGGATCTCCGTGACGGCCTCGATGTCGTCCGCGGGCTCAATAGCTGCGGGACAGAGACGCCGGGCTTACTGGGCCGCCGGGAGGGGGCGCCCCAAGCAGCTGCCGTGGCTCGGCCTCACGGGGCACCTCACTTCCTGGCCGCTCCCAGCAGAGCGCCCCCCCCGCGGAGCGTTACGTGGCCCGCGCCGAGGGCAGCATGCCCTGCCGGACCGCCCCCCGGCCCCTCCACCAGCCAGGCGCTGCAGCCCTCTGCTCCGGGGCGCCCAGGCCGCCTCCGCCCGCGCTGGGTTACGTCACCTGTCGCTGTAATATGAGGACAGCAGCGCCCGGATCTCCGCAGAGACGGCGTTGTCCTGCAACAGGAGCCCCTCGCAGGTGGGGGGCGGCCCCCCGGGGCCGGGGAGCGCTGGGGTGGGCAGGGAGGGCGAGACGGAGAGGAGGAGACAGAAGAGGAAGGCGTGCAGAGAGAGAGAGCAGCAGGAGAGCGCAGAGTTACAGACACTGACCGCGGGGTGGAGAGGGGCAGCGCGGGGGCCGTGGAGGGGGGCCGGGGCCTCGCAGACCCCAGGGCCGGGTGGCTGGGAGAGCAGCCGGAAAGGCCAGGGGGCCCTCGCGCCCCTTCCAGGCCATGCCGGGTTCAGAGAAGGCGGCCCGGTCGCCAGGCAGCCGGGGCAATTCCCCGAAGACGGGCCGTCCCGCGCCCCGCCTGGCGTGCACCCGCCCCTCCGCGCCCCGGCTGCAGGCGGCCAGCGCAGTGGCTCCGAGGCTGTTGCCGTGGTGGGCCCCGGGCCCCCTCGGCCCTGTGAGCCCCCCGGCCTCTTACCCATCTCGTGGTACAGGGAGCCCTGCCTGGGCAGCAGGGCCGGCGGCCGGCGCGGCGACGGCACCTCCACCTTCATGAGCTCGTCGCAGCAGTGCTTCCACTGGCCTGTGGGGAGGGGGCGGGCTGGGTGGGGGGCACGGGGGCTGCTCGCCCGAGGCCTGCGCCACCTGTGCTGCCGCCCACTTGCGGGGTGCAGCGTTGCCGAGCCGGGCCGCGCATGCAGGAAAGGCCCCCGCCCCCACCAGCGCCTGCACCCTCCAGGTCCCCTCGCCCAAGGCAGGGAGCCCCGCAGGAGCTGTGCCGGGCAGCGCGTCGAGGTCTGGGTGGGGGGTCCCTCCCTCCAAGAGGTCTGGGCCGTTCCAGGGTGCCCCCTCTGGGGGAACTGATAAGACTTGCAAAAATAGGGGGGCATATATGGGGTGAAGGGGGGCTGCCCCACCTTAAGCTCACCTGCGGAGCATTTAACCAAGTGCAGCAGGAGCTGCTGCTGGGGGAGTTCGGGGTATCCTGAGAGCAGGGCAGTGGGGGGCACCTGGCAGACGAGGGGGCACCCCGAGGAGTGGGGCTCTGGAGTAGCCCTGCCCCTATGGTGAAAACCTGGGGGGCTTGCCCCACGTTACTTAGCTGTGGGTAGCTGGCAGGGTAGAGGGGAGGGAAACGGTGGATTAGGCGCCACGAGGGGCCTGGGGTAGTCCCCCCCCAGCCCCCCCCCCGTCACCACAGGAGGAGCGGGTGCAAATCCCTTCAGAGGGCAGAGCAGGCCTCTCCTGCCAGACCCCATAAAGGACTCGGGCAGCACTCACGCACGCTTCTGCCTGCACGCAAGCGGCCCCCCCCCCGGCCCCCAGCCCCCCCCCCCCCCCCCCGGCCCCCCCCCCCCCCCCCCTCGGTTTCGCAACGTGCGGCGAGACGCACACCCCGAGCCCATGCCAGGAGCGCCTCCGTGCCCCCCCGCCTGCCCCCGCCCGGCCGGGACGCCGGCCCCGCTCCGCCCGTGCTCACTCATGTCGTAGAAGAGCTGCCAGAAGGCCTCCATCCAGCGCTGGGTCTCCACCCGGGACTCGGCCAGCAGCGTGTGGGTCACCTCCTCGCCCCCGTAGCGGTTCGTGACGGAGATGCTGTGCAGGCGGCTCTTGGGGTCCTTCTCGGTGGCCCGGATGCGGGTCTCCTGCGGGGAGGGGCCGTGTGTCCAGGCGAGCCCCGGCCACCCTGCCGGGTGGGAGGACGCCCCCACCTGCCCCCTGCGCCGCCCCGGCACGTGAAGGGCTGGCAGGGCAGCGGCCGGGCCTCGTGCCCCCGCGAGCCCTCCGCGCCAGGCGACCCCCAGCCACTACCCGCGTGGGCCTCACCAAAGTCCTCCCTGGCTGGCCGCTCGCGAATGGCCGCCGCCCCGTCAGGAGCCCCCTGCCGCCCGGGCCCCCCGCGTGTGCGGAGCGGAAGGGGCTTCCGCATGGCCGAGAGGCAGGGCTGGGGAGGCAGAGCAGTCCTCGCAGGGGGGGGTGCCTCCCTCCGGCCGTCAGCCCCACCGCCCGTCCTGCAAATGGCTGCGGGCCGGGAAGCAGCGAGGTGGGGGGACACTGACCGCATTGCACCGGTGGGGAGGGGGGACAGCCGGCGCCAGCCCCGGCCGCTGCTTTTCAGAAACTTGCAAGTGGCCACATCCGCTGCAGTGGGATTCCCAATGTCGGGGCCGAGTGCATGGGGCGTCCTGCTCTGCCCGCCTGGCCGCCCCGCATGCCGACGGCAGCCCATGCAGCGCGGCATGTGTCCCGCCACGGTGGCCCCGGCCCCTTCCCGAGGAGCGGGGCCCCGAGAAGCATCCTGCGGCAAGGCTGGCCGCACGTCCCACGGGGGTCCCTCGCGTGCCTTTTGGAGGCAACCCTGGAGCGCGGGTCTGGCAAGTGGCTATGGGGAAGCGCCCCCCGTGGTCTGGCTGCGCCCACTTCCGCACCGCGGGACCAGCAGGTGTGCAGTCGAGGGGCAGAGGCAGCCCCTGAGGCCTCTGGGGCCGCACGGGGCCAGGGATGGAGCAGGGCAGCGTGCGGGCGATGCAAAGGGCCCGCCCGAGGTCCGCGAGGACCTGGCGAGGGGGCGGCCCCGCGAGAGGTGGGGGCGGGAGACGCTCCCGCCCGGCTCGGGCTGCCAGCCACGCACCTTGTTGATGGCGATGGTGAGGGCCGGCTCCTCCTGGGCGTCCGCGTCCTGGGGGTGCCGGTAGCAGAAGAGGTTGGAGCCTCGCAGAAGGCAGAAGAGCCGCAACCAGCCCGGCGGCTCCCCCTGCTGCACTGACTGCTGGGAGAGGAAGCCGGGGTGGGGCGGCTGGCCGGGGCCCACTCAGCGCCCCCCCTCGGGCCTCGCCCTTTCCAGGGTCACCGCCTCGCCCTTTGGCAATCACCCCCAGGCGTCCCAGGAGGAGGCACCGTTGTGCAGCCCGGGACAGGCCCCCCTGCCCCCAGCCGCCGCATCCCGGCACAGGGGCACCCCAACGGTCCAGGCGGGAGCAACCCCGCGGCGGCGCCCAGGGGCCCCGTGCAGCCAGAGCCAGGGTCCTGCTTGGCAGCTGCCCTGCCGTGCCCCCGCGGAGCCCTTACCTGCACCTTCAGGAAGCCGCACATCAGCTGGTGGAGCAGGCAAGCGGGCTGGGCTGCCAGGCGGCAACAGAGGCTCCCGTAAAGAGGCAGCCAGAAGGAGCTCTCCTCTGGGGCAGAGGGAGAAAGGGGCTGCTCAGCCGCGGCAGCCAGGGGGCTGGGAGGACCAGGCGCAGCCCGAGCACAGCCAGGGGGAGAAGGCCCCGTGCCGCCAGCCGCGTGGCTGCAGCCCGGCAAAGCCCCGGCAGTGCCGCCACCGGCTCCGGAGAGGCTTCGCGCCGGGCCTGCGAGGCGGTCGGCAAAGCCCTCCCGCTGCAGCGGCAAGGGGAAGGGGCTCGCTTTCCTCCCGGCAGGGAGCCGTTCCGCCCTCGCCCCAAACAGCCCTGCCGCGCGTACCGTTGCCGGCGATGACCAGGTCGTGGGTGCGGAAGGCGTCCTGGACGTCGGCCAGGTGGAGGGAGGTGCCGGCCAGCAGCTGGTACTTGGGCCCCCTGCGAGGGAGGGCGCAGAGAGGGGCGTGTGAGAGGGGGCCGGGGCACGTGCGGGCCCGGGCGGGGGGCCGGGGGTGGGCACTCACGTGATGCTGGGGCCGGGCAGCAGCAGGGGGCTGCTCCCGCCATTGCTCACGGGGCTGCTGGGCGCCGCTCCTTCCAGGGCCGTCCGCACCCTCTTCCCGGACGAGCGCCCCAGCGAGCTGCTCAGGCGGCTGGCCAGCTTCTTGGGCGCATTGCCCAGCGCGGAGTCTTCCTCCAGGCTGGCGCTGTACAGCTCTATTTTCAGCTCGAAGTCCGGGCCGGCCTCCGTGCTGCGGGGGAGGGAGAGATCAGCCGCCACGGGAAGGCACGCCAGGCCACCTGGGCAGCAGGTGAGGGGGCGGCCTTCTGGCTGCAGAGCCGCGGACGGGCCGCCCGAGGGTGTGCCTGCCGCCCGGCGGAGAAGACACCTCGTGGGTCTGGAGTCCCACGGGGCCCCCAGCCGGAGCTGCCCAGCCGGCACAGCGTGGCTCCTCCAGGGCGAGCCGCAAGCGGGTGGAGTGGACACCCCGGCCGGACTAGTGGGGGCGACGCGCGAGCCTTCCCTGTGGCCACCCCACAGAGGCCCATCCCCGCCTGTCCTGAGCGCACTCCTGCCTGTCTCGGGAGGCACACTGCGGACGGGGGAAGTGACCTGCCAGGCGTCGGAGCCCCCCAGTGGAGCAACCCCTGGGAAGCGGCCACCGTCCTGACTAGCCGTGTTGGCAAGAAGCTGCCCCCGCCGGAAGCTGCGACACGGAGGCCCTCCCCTCCCCCAGTGCAAGCGGGCAGAGGGGCTCCGGCTCCCACCCCAGAGTGCTCCGCTGGCAGCCGGAGTCCTCAGGAGGGGCGGTGGTGGGAGTGTGGGGCGAGGTCGGGAAGAGCCGCTCTGTTCCCCACTTGGCCAGGAAGCCCCCTCCCTCTGGGTGACATGGGGGCAGTTGAGAGCTCTCGGCCCACATGACCACATGGAGTTGTGCAGATAACAGGGAATGACATCAGCTGCCCAGGTTCCTTGCAAGAGGGAAAAGGACGGATACAAATTCAGTGTCAGCAGCAGCAGCAGCAGCAGCAGCAGCAGCTGGAAAAAGCTACTTTGGAAGGTGCACGTTTATTCATTTGGTTGGTAGATTTAGACCCCATCTTTTTTCTTACAAAGAACTCAAAGCAGCTGACCGAATTCTCCTGCTGCTCTCAGTCTCATCCCCACAACAACAGCCGTCAGGCAGGCTGGGCTGAGTCTGGGGCTGCCCAAAGTCACCCGGCGGCTCCATGGCTGAGTGGGGATGGGAGGCCAGACTGCCATGCTCGTCACCACGATCCCGCACTGCGTTCTCATGCCCTGGGCATCCTGTCCCACGGGGCTTTTTCAGTACCCGTCTCCAATCCTCCCTGCTCTCCAAAGGCCCAGACCAGCCGAATTCGACTTCGAAAGCCAAGCTTTTGTGACAAGAATCAGTAGCAGGGCAGGGAGGATCACAGGAGCGTTTGCCCACCGACCGGTGGCTTCCAGAAGATCGCCTCCAGCGCCACAGCAAGGCGGCCGGGTGGGGACTGACTCACAAGAGGATCGTGCTCTCAAAGCAGATGTCCGCAAGCGTCCGGTCCACCAGCACCATCTCCGTGTCGTAGATTTCTGTGCCGATCCGCAGCAGGCAGAACACGGCACAGCGGTGCAGCTCTGGAAGGAGAGGGGCCGCTCAGCACTGCAGCCGGCCGTGCCTCTGCACTCCGCGGCTCTGCCCAGTGCGGCCTTGCAGGGCTGCTCGCAGCACAGTGACGGCCACCCGCCCCCCTCTGCTGGCGCTGCGGGTGTCCGGGAGCTCTGGGATTCACAGGCCGGGCCGGGCGGCGCAAGGGGCGGGCATGGGTCCCGGAAGGGCGAGCGCCCAGGGAGGGACGAGGAGCGGCTGTGTGGCGAAGCCCCGGAGGCGGCCCGGCCCAGGTCTTGCTCCCGGGAGGGCCTCCATCCTCAGCAGGCAAGCAAGACGTGGCGTGCGCGTCTCCTCGTTTACGCTTTCACGCCCTGCTTCTCCCTTTTACCGTCGAGCAGGGAGGCAACGCAGCACGAGTGGCAGGAGGGCCAGCGCGTCCTTACGGGCACCGCCAGTCCGTGCCACGCAAGTGTGCGCCTCCCTGCCAGCTCGCAGGGCCGGGCATGTCGCGGCCTCCGTCCCAGGGCCACTGGCGTGCATGAAGGCCGCGCGCGCGCAACCGCACCACTCTGCCGCATGTGGCCCAGGCGCGGTTGGAGGCACAGGCTGGAACCGGCCTCACTGCGCGAGAGACTGCCACCAAGGACATACCCCCCTTGTTCTTGAAGTATTCCGTGTCCTTCCACATCAGGGGAATCCGGAGATCTAAAAAAAAAAAGCCAGGGAAAGCTTGCCATCCCCTGAAGAGCACCGGTTACACAATCCACACTGACACAACTCCTATGTGTGCGCAACACAACCCTGAGAACACCCTGCAGGCCCTGATGCACCTGGGAGGAGGGCTTCGGAGTCGAACGTGCTGCAAAGCAGCCGTCCACGCAGCCACGGTCTCTCCCCTGCCGGTCCAGGCAGGACCGGGCGCTCTGGCTCCTGGCTCTGAGCTGTCGCTCTCTCCAGCTGCCGGCGCCCAGTTCCATGTGAACGGGAGACTTTGCTCGGGGCGGGACAGGCGTGAGTGCGCTTGATCTTTGGGTGTTTTCAACGGTACTGGAGGGAGCCCAGGTGGCAACGGCAGAGGTGCGTTGGGGTGAGGAGGGAAGCGGGCCTCCTCCAGCGATGAAGAACCAAGCAGGATGGCAGGCGCACCCAAAGGACGCATCCTGCTCTGAGCCATCAGCACCAGAAGCCGCACTCGAGAGCCACCGAACCGGACCTGCGGTTCCCCAAGTACCGATCCGGACCGATCCGGACCTGTCCCCCGAAATGGCTTGGCACCCGCCTCTGCACACAGATCGGCTCGCTGCACTTATCCGTGCGCCGCGCTTGGATTGCTGCAACGCGCTGGTTGTGGGGTGCCGACGCAGCTCCAGACGCCCGCTGCCCAAGAGCGTCTTCCAGGGACAACTCGGCACTGTCACTGGCGAAGCTCCTCCTGCTCCGGTTTTGGGACCAGCGTGGCTTCTGCCCCACAACACAAGCGGGGCTTGAGTCGGCCGTGCCTGTCCCAGCCAGCCGGTCGGTGCGTTCTCACCTGAGATGCAGACTCTGCCCCGACACGGCAAGCGGTCATCCAAGGGACCGGCATCCGAAGGGCTGCATGGGGGGGGGGGGGCAGAAGGCAGAAGCAGCAACAAGAAAAGCAACAACAGGACCTTACTCAAAGGTCTTCTGAAAAGGCCGAAGCTTCAGCGAGCATCACAGGAAAGAAACAGGATGACTGTGCGGACGGAATGACTCTGTGTGGACGTGCCTGTTGGACGCCACAGCCCTGCAAGCCGCCTTCAGGCCGAAAGGAGGGGCAGCTCTCTGGGGTCACTGTGCAGCCGCAGCCCAGCATCCCCGTCGGGGCGGAGCTGGCCAAGCAGACCGCGGGGCCCGCTCCGGGGGCCACGAGGGGGGCCGGGGCAGCCGCATCGTGCCCGCCACGCCGTTCAGGGCGACACGACTCTGCCGGCTACCGGCACGGCCACCGAGTCGCTCTGGGAGCAGCGCGAGCCACACTCGGTCGCGTGGGTCCACCGCCCGGCCTTCGCTCAGCTGCCCCATGGCAGCCAAAACTGGGCCAGGCGTGTGGTCTGGGGGCGCAGCGGCCCGGGAGTTCTGAGCGCTCCTTATCTGGTAGCAGCACGCCTTATTCTGAGACCACTAGCTCCGACAGCTATGTAATTTGCTCTTTACAGTGTACAATGTACGCAGCCGTGGGTGTTATTGCTTTAGTCCTTCCACTTTATAATGGCTCTTATAAAGCCATATTAGCATTTTTGTGCTGTATATGTACGGGTATTTTATGTAAATGTGCCGCCCGTTCCACAGCGCCTTGTGACGGCCGAGAGATGTGATGGTCCAGATGGCAGCCCTCCAGGCTCTTTGCCAGCGCAAAGCCATGCACAGAGGACCTGATCCGGCTCAGGCTGGCAGGGAAGGGGGTGCCCTGAGCCACTCTGCCTGGCCGGGCCGCAGAAGGACCCCTGGGAAGATGCTCTCAGAAGGCACCAGAACACCGTGCGGCCAGATCAGGGCCCTCGTTTCTACAAGGGGCATTCAGAGCAGCCAGCAAAGTGCAGGCAGGGAATAAACCTCCATTCTAAGGAAACGCCAGCATGCGAGCAGGGCTGTTACAACGAGCTAACCCAGCAGAGGCAAGGCTCAGCCCAACAAGCCCGAATTCAAAAACAGCAGCACGGCGAAGGGGACAGTGTTCAGGGACGAGCCCCCTCTGACCTTCCAGACTTTGAGGGACACTCCAGCCCGGCCCTTTCCCATCTTCTGCATATTCACAGACACCCAACCCCTCCTTGGAACTCCCTACAGTTACTCTCCCCAGGTTCTTCCACCACAGCCAGACCTGACATGCTCCTGAGCACGTGCAGAGTGCTCGCCCCTAGCAGAGTGCCTTGCCACGAGACCAACGGCTCCCGGCAGGGCACAGGCCCGGCACCCCTCCTCCGGGTCTCCCCGGCGGCCCGCCCCCACACCGCTGCACTCACCGGCGGGCCATGCGCTGCATGACCTGCGCCTCCTTCATGCGCTGCAGCTCCGCCATGTAGGCCAGGATGCGGCTGTTGCAGACCAGCAGGCTCTTGGTGACCTCCAGCGCCTGCTGGCGGCGGGTGCAGGCGGCCAGCAGCTTGCATGCCCCTTCGCGCATGCGGATCTCGTGGTCGATCTTCTTCTGGATGTCCGTGCCCTGCGGGGAGACGGGCATGTGTGAAGGGCGCTGGGCGGGGCGGGGGCCTGGGGGGCTCCGGGAGATGCAGCAGGAGCGTGTGCGGCCGCTCCTGCTGGGGGAATGGGCAGCCCCAGGCGGCCTGGGGGGCACTCAGAAGAAACGGGGGGCCCTGCTGCGTCTGGCTGCAGAAACGCAGGGTGGGGAGCCTGCCGGCCGGCCGGCCCAGGCCTCGGAGCCGAGCGCCTTTTAAGCCATGGCACAGCCCTGTCTGTTCGCAGCTGGACTCCGGAAAAGGGATGTTTGAAGGTGGGTGCACTGAGCATGTGCGGAAGGCTCTCGCTCGCTCATCCCTCTGTCCCGGGAAAGGCCTTCCGGTGGGACCGGCCCCCTCCTGCCTGCTGCCTCCACCCCCGTCCTCTCAGCTGGGCCAGGAGGGCACAGCTGCCCCTGCCTGGGGAACTCGGTTTCCTCTGGGGCTGCGTTCCAGTGGTGGCAGAAGCACCCCCGAACCAGCGCATTTTCGCTTCATGTATGCATTTATTTCACCGCTCTGCTGTAACTGAGCCCTGGAAAAATTTGCACCTGCACCTGGACGGCCCCAGTGAGCGATGCCTGGAGGCGGGGAAGGACCCCCTGGGCCCGAGGCTTCGCACCCCTTAATTCCGCCTCAAAACTGCCCTGCAGAGCTCAGGGGCTTTGGATTAGAACCATATTAAATGCCGGAAAGATGCAGAGCAGCCTCCCCTTGCCAATATCCTATGGAACACGTGGAGGAGAAGAGTCGGAGTCCCAGCATCCACAGCTCCCCACCAGGGGAACATGGCTCCCAGCAATAACAAGCTCCAGAGCACACCTCTGCAACCTGGTCCGGAAAGCCACTGTTCAAGGCAAGACCCAATCTGGAACGGAGCAAGCGGCCACCCCTCCCTTCGGAAAAGATGCATCGGAGCATGTGCAAAGCGCATCCTCCTTTCCCGGAGCAAGACCCGTGCTGGTGGCAGGCGCTCCCCTTCCGCACAAGCTGCAGCAGAGGGGCGCGAGGGGTGGAGGGACCCTCACCCGCTTCTGAGCGCAAAGTGACGCTGGGCATGGCCAGGGGCTGCCTGCCCCGGCGTGGCGGCTCCCGTGGCCACCTGAGCGGGACACAGCCACAGATGCCCACCAAGGGGGCTCTGCGTACATCCCAAAGAGCCCCCCCCCCGCAGCAACCCCAGCCAGGCCGCAGGTCCCACCCTCGTGCGAAATGATCGTGCGAGAGCACGTGCAGACTGTGCCCCCACATACACTGTCAGCCTGCAGAACCACCTGGGGATCGGGGAGAAAAGCTTGGGGGCACGGGGGCCGCGTCCACAGAGCGCTGCAGCCCTGCCGACCCCCCTCGAGCAGCACACGCAGCCGGGCCCGGCGCTCCTTCTGCAGAGATCAGGGGCCGGCGGACAGCCTCCGTGGGCTCCGAGCCCCTCGCCAGCCAGTGCCCCCTCCCTCGCCGCCCCGGGGGCTGGGGGCTCCCCGCCACACGCACCTGCGCAACCCGCCCGCTCTCCAGGCTCCCGGCGCCGCTGCCCGAGCTGCCCATGGCCGCAGCTGGCCGGCCGGGGGCGGGGGTCTGGCGGGTGTGGGGCGCCCGGCCCCAGCAAGACGCGGACGGCGGCTGAGTGGGACGGGCGCGAGGCGAGGCGAGGCGGCCTGGCGGGGGCCGCACCGGCAGCAGCGGGTGGGTGAGGAAGCGAGCGAGCGAGCGAGCGAGCAAGCGCGGTGCTGACATCACCGGCCGCCTGAAATAGCTCAGCCGGGGAGGGTGCAGCGGCACGGCCCCCGCTCCTCAGAGCCAGCGGTGAGGGGGTCGTGGCCCCCCCACAGCTGCGCTGGGGAGCTCCTCCTTCCGCGGGGGCATCTCGGCTGCCTCCCAGCCACCGGGGGCTCTCTGGGTCCAGCCCAGGGGAGGCTTGGACCCCCCCCAGTGCAGCCCCCGCCGGGGGGGGGGCAGCCTGCGGATTCGGGCGGGAGCTGCCTGTGAGGGGCTCCCCAAGCCCGGGAAGGGAATCCCCCCTCTGACAGGGCGAGGAGCTTCCCTCACCCAGGCAGGAGGCAGGAGACCACGGCCAGAAAGCTTCCGCGATCGGGAAGCATGGAAATTAACCAAGATAAATGAAAGCATAACATGGAGCATGAACGAAGGGCACGGCACGGGGTGTGGAGGAGCCCCCTGCGGATGAGGCATGCGACTGCCCCGTTGCCCCTCCCCGGCTGGGGCCTTTGGGCCTTCCAGGAGATCATGCTGAGATGCTGAGGCTCCTGGGGGCAGCAGTGGGGGGACCCTGGAAGGGGCGCAAGGCCTCCGGCCTCCACCACGCAGCTTAAACTGAGCCCGGATTCTGTGCCTTCAGTGCTAACATGAAATAAAAACCAGAGTGCCCCTGAGCATAGGCAAAGTGCCATTCCTTCCACCCCCCGACCATTAAACGTGCCCAAGATGCCCTGGGATGAGGCAGTCGGCCTCCCCAGGAAGCAGAGCTGGGGGGCAGTGGGCTGGAGGGCTGCCCCCTTGGCCTGTGTCCGTTTGCAGGCCTTCCTGCCTCCCTGCCTGTCCTGGCCACGTCCTTCGCAGCTCATGGCGGCCTCCACGCTCAGCAGGCCCACGTGTCCCAAGCTAAGCCCTGGCTCGGGAAGAGCGTCCCCTCGGGGCATGGTGCTCTGGCCCCACGGCAGCTCTCCCACAGCAGGGGCTGCCCTGGAGCGGCACAGCCCCAGCCCCAGCCTCTTCGTGCTCCACCCTGGTGGGAGGGGCAGGCCTGTTCCCTGGGGCCTCTCCGTGGCGCCCCGCGTGGAGGGGGTCCTCGCGCCACAGCCCATGGGCAGCGCACGAAGGGTGGCCCCACCGCGACGGAGGGGCTCCTCCAATCGCCCTGCCGGCATGCAGACGGGAGGCCGGGGGGGAGGGGCGCTGAGGGCTGCCTGCTGACTGGCGCCCCTGGCCTGGGGCGCCTGCCCCTCTGATGCCCCTGCACGGCATGCGGGGACCCTGCCCAAGCTGGCTCCCCACCTCACCTCACCTCACCTGCCCAGCCCAGCCCCCAGGGGGCCCTCCCAGGACACCGAGCAGGCCGGGCTCCTCCCCTGGCCAGGGCAGCTCTGTGCTGCAGCTGCGCCCCAGGGCCCCGGCAGCCTCTGCCTGCCCGAGCCGTGTGGGGCCAGAGGGCTCTCTGAGAGTGCGACACCCGCTTGGCGGCCCTCTGCAATCTTGCACGCGATCCCCAGTGACCAGAAGGGACCAGCAGTCCAGCAGGCGCAATCCGAGGGGGAGCAGGGCCCCCCCCAGAGGCCCCAGACAAGCCACCTGGCTTCCCCCACATGTGCCGCCACTGCAGGCCGGCGGGGCCCCAGGGTCCCTGCGGGCTTCTCGGTCAGTCGCCTGGTCCAGGGGCACCCCCAGCCTGCCAAGGAGCAGCTGCAGGAGGGGCACCTCGCCGGGCCACTTCATTCCACTGCTGGGGCTGGCCCCACTCCAAACGCCCACATGGGCACCAGGGCCGCGGGAAGGCTCTGGCAGGAAGCCCTCATTGTTCGGCCTCAGCCAGGGAAAGTCGAAGGCAGAAGAAGGCAAGGGAGACCGAGCAAGAGATGGGCCGACTCCATCGGGGACGCTGCAGCCCCCCCACTTAGAGCCACTGCGCAGGGGTGGCGTGGGCGGGTCATTTGGGGGCTTCCATTCATGGGGTCGCCACAAGTCGCGACAGCACGGAGCGGCAGCGTCGAAGGGGACGCCGCGACCGGGTGGCCCCGCAGCTCCCCTTCCGCGCAGCGGGCAAGCAGAACCGGGGCACTGTGATGCACGTCCCGCTTCTCTGGACGTGCACAAAGCCGCCACACGCAAAGCCGCCGACTGGAATGTCAGGCTAAGTGGCGGCGCCAGCACCCTTCCCGGGGAGCCACGGGGCAAATGTGGAGCCCCCAAAGAACCACGGAAACGGAACAGCCTGAAACGCAGCCCCAGACGGTGCTCGGGACGCTCCCATGGCCCCAGCACCAGAGCGGAAAGGCCCCGGGTGCCCCGGGAGTGTGGAGGGGCTTCTCCAGGCTGAGCGTGCACGGGGGGCACCCCAGAACGCTTGCCGATGTCTCTGACGGGGGCAGGGCGCTGGGAGCACCGCAGAGGGACTGTGCCCACGACAGCGCCACGCGCTCGCCTCGGGTCCCCTGCCACGCTGCCAGTTGGCCCGGGCCACTCAAGCTCCCCGGCCACAGGGGGCAGCCATGCTTGTGCCTGCTGTGGCCCCCACCCTTCCGATGGGGAGGACGGCTGCCTCCCTCGCCCGCTGCTGGGCACCCGGCAGCCGGCGGAGGCAGACGCTCCGGAGGCCCGTGGTGGGTGAGCCAGCGGTTCTCCTTCACCCAGCCAAAGCAGGCTGCCCCAGCGGAGGCAAGTCTGGGGGCTCACAGGGTGCCGGCCACGGTGAGGGTGGCCGCTGGACGAAGCGCTCTGCGCCACCGGGAAGCCTGCTGCCTTCGACTCCCCTCAGGGGACCCAGCAGGGCAACCGGGGCTCGTGGCCCAGCGCCCACTCCCCCGCCTGCAAGGCGCCAGCGCCTGGGGGCCGCCGGAAGGCGGGCCGCAGGTGTTACCTCGAGGCTGAGCGCGATCTGCCTGATGTAGAGCATGTTCAGGTCCTCCAGGATGCGCAGCTTGTCCTGCATCTCGGCGAGGCTCCGCGGCGGCTGTGCACGCGGCTACTGCTCCGCGGGGGCCGGGCCAGGGGCCCCCTGCCGGGCCCCCATCTGGCGCCCGCTCCGCCGGACGGACGCCTGGGCTCTTCTGCGCGGGAAGCCGAGCCAGCGCCGGCGGCGGCGGCGGCGGCGGGGGGGGCGCGAGCCGGCGCGGGGCGGGCGTGCCGCTCCGTCAGCAGATTCCGCGCCCCCGGCCCAGCTGCGGAGAGAAGA
>NW_025335568.1:421401-439916 GCF_004798865.1 Varanus komodoensis | reverse complement strand
CCGTCCGCGGGCCAACCTCCCCCCGCGCCCCACGGCTCGTTCATGGGAAAGGCCTCGGGGCTCTCCGCAGCCAGCGCCCCGCCAGCCCCGCCGCCGGTCCCAGGGACAAGCCTCCAAGCCGAGCGAGGCTCCCTGCGTCCGCCTGCGCCCATGGACACGCGCTGCCCCCGCGCCGCAGGAAGCGCCTGCCGGGCACCCTCTGCCAGCACCACGCTGCCCCCCACCCGCGGCACGCGGGCCGAGGAGCGGAGCGGGTGGGCGGCCTTCCCCAAAGCAGCCCGTGCCCAGGCCGACGGCGAGCGGTGGCTCGAGGGCACGCGGGGCATCGCTTGCTCGGCCCTCTCCGCGGACGGTGGGTGGGAACGAGGCCGCCCTGCCTGGCCAGAAGGGGAACCGGGCCCCGCCTGGCGAAAGCGAAGGCCCGGCCTGAGGGCCGCCCCGCCTTGCCTGTGGCCCTCCCGGGGCCTGGAAGAGCCGCTCTGGGGGCAGAGCCCCGCCGCACTCCTGGCTCCTTTCCCTGGGCACACGGAGAGGCCGTGACTGGGCATGAGAACGAAGGGGACTCGGCACATGCTCAGAAGCATGTTCTCAGGCTGTTGTCAGAGGCGTTCCAAGGCTGAGCTGGACTAGCAGCAGGCAGAAGGGAGGGCCAGGTTCAGCGCTGCAGCATCTCCAGGCAGGGCTGGAAGAACTTCCGTGCGGAGCCCTGGCAGCAGCCGCCGCCTGCCGGTGTCAAGGGGACGGGCCGGACGGGCCAGGGGGTGCCAGCGCCGGCCTAAGGCGCCCCCCCCCCGGCTGGCAAGAGGAGTCCAACGTAGAACTGCCCGATCCCGCCCCCTGCTGCCCGCACGGCAGAAGGCAGCCCTGATGGGAGGGGCGGAGGGCGGGCGGGCCGCGGTTTCATGGGTTTCCGCCACAAGACACCTCCGTCCACGAAAGCCAGCGCTGCAGCGGCAAAGCACATTCCCAGTGCCAAAAACAACACACACTCCGCCGCAGGCCTTACTGCGGCGACCCTCTGGGAGCCCAAGCGGCATGCCAGTGAACAGCCGTTCCGGAGTGCGCCACGGGCCTCCCTCTTCCCACCTGCGCCCAGCAGCACACGCTTCGGCTCAGACACCAAGGGGCAAGCGGCCGGAGCTTCCTCCTCTGCCCCGGCCCCCGCTGCTTTCTCAAAGGAGCTGTGTTCGTGCTTCAGGCTGGGACTGGCAGCTCCCTCCATCGTCTGCACTCATCCAGTCCGGTCCAGCCTCTCGCCCGCCTCAGCTGCCTGCCCGGCCAGCACTGCCTGGCGCTCCCCGGACAATGCACAAAAGCCTTCTTGCAGTGGTGGAGCTCGCGCGGCTCCTCCGGGTGCTCAGACTGGGCCTGCCACAGATGCGCCCGCGGTCTCCCACAACTGGTGATCGTGCCAGTGTGCTCCCGCTGGTCTCCCCAGGTCCCGAAGGGCGCACGACGCCACCCCCCCTTCCCTGCTGCAGACGCCGTCAGATCCAGCTGCTCTCTGCAGCCAGATTAGGATGGGGGGAGCTCCACCCCCAGGCATTCTTGGCCCCGGAGGACCCTCCCCATTGATAGAATTCGCCTGCTTTGGGCAGCACAGCCACTTTGGTTCTGGCGTGACCCCTGTGACCGTAAGAGCTGCAGGAGAAGGAGAACGAGGCCGCATGTCCCCTCGCCTCCTCTCAAGGCGCACCAACAAGGAAAGCGTTACATGAGGCGCTACTCAAAGCATGCAGAGTGCAAGCGAGACGCATGCCGGCCGCTTCACCCACGACCGAGTCAGTCCTGCCCTTCTGCTCGCCTGTCTGCACTTTCCGCCAGCACCTCAATCCAGGGTAAGCATCACGCACGTTACAAAAGGCAACAAAGCCAAAGAGAGACACAAGGCCGAGCCGGGGGCGGGAGGATTGTCTGGGAGCACATCTGCCCAGAGAGAACAGGGCCGTTCCCGCCAGCCTTGGCCGAATCGCGAACAGGCCTGCTGCTTCGCCAGTCCAAGGCGGCCCGCTGAGGCCAGAGGCCCCCCAGGCGCCCACCGCAGCATGCGCGGCCGCCACGACCCCTGGCTCTCCTCACCTTCCTGCCTCTCTGTGCCAGCTGCCACAAAGCGCACGCCATACTCTCGCGCACACCTTCCACCCATCTGCTGCCACCAACCCTTGGCAGGAAGCGCCTCAGTAAAGATCAGGGCTGCAGGGGGCTGCTGCGGGGGGCACCGAGCCGGCTCCAGCCACTGTGCCGTCAGTCCTCCCCCTGGCAGGCCAGTCCGTGTGGCCACTGCAGGCTCCCCTGAGCACTTGACGCTCATTCAGCCTCCCCCCCCCATAGGTTCGTCCAGCACACCTGGAGGGGCCCCCACCCTGCTTAACCTCTTCTGAGTGGGCAGCGCCCTGGAAGCGCAGAAGGCTCCCAAATGGGTGCTGCATATATGAGGGCTGGGGGGGGGGGAACGGGCCAGTGACCCTTCCAAATCCTGGCTTAGGGTTTTCTGAATGAGCTTCCCATCCGTGCAGGCCGGCTATCACAGACTGGAGCTGCGCGTGGCCGGCAGCGTCTCCTGGCGCCTTCTCTTTGCGAGGGAGATGAGCGGATGGCTTTTCCTACCTGCCTTAAACGGTGACACCGGGAGGGGACTGCCATGTGGACCCTAGAAGCCCTGCTGGATCAGACCCTGGCGCCCCCAACCCACTGCCCCAGAAAGCCTATACGCAGGCTGCGAGCGAGCGGAGCGACCCCCCCCCCCCCCCCCCCCCCCCCCCCCCAGCAACTGGAGTAGGCAGCGCTCCTGCTGCTGCCCCCGAAGGCAGCCGGAGCCGCCAGGAGTCAGTGCTGTGTTGGCCTCATCTCCGTGAATCTGCCCGTTCCTCCTCCAAGCCTTCCAAGCAGGTGGCCACCCCCCCACCTGGTGGCAGTGAATTCCACAGCATAAGTGGGAGAGCCAGTGCGGTGGGTGGTGAAGAGCGGGGGACTGGGACTCAGGCGATCTGGGTTCAAGTCCCCGCTCGGCCATGGAGCCCGCTGGGTGCCTTGGGGCCAGTCACAGACTCCCAGCCCAACCTACCTCACAGGGCTGTTGTTGTGGGGATAAGATGGAGGAGGAGAATGATGTAAGCTGCCTTGAGCCCCGTGTAGGAAAAAGGCAGGATATAAATCGGAAAATAAATAAATAAACTCTGCACTGCTCAGAGAAGTCCTGGTTCTTCCCGAGAGCACGTGGGGTGCAGTTTCTGTTCCAGTTCCACACGCGCTTCCCTCTTCTCTTTCTCCACACCCTGCATCATTCGGTGTACCTCTATTGTGTCTCCCCAAACTTAAGCCTTTCCTCCCCCATCTTTGCATGGGGGGGGATCCTACCGGCTTGGGGGGGGGGGAGAAGGGAGCAGTTCCCGGGGAAGGGGACAAAAAAAGGGGGGGGGGTTCGCCTGGGCGTGCTCCCCCCCCCCCCCCCAGATTTGACTTGGGAGCAGAGGAGCTTGGGATTCTACACCACGAACCTCATCTCTCCCCCGCCTGGACATCTGTGAGCAAATGCAAATTAAGTGTGATCCCATAAGCCGTCCGGGATCAGGCCCTGTACCCTGGAAGCTTCTCACCATCTGGAGAAGCGGGACACACATCCATGTGTGAAGGAGACTTTTGGCTGCCTACCTGTCATCTTCTGTCAATCGCACTCACGGGGCAAGTCCAAATTCTAGTAAAAATTGCCAGAAAAATATATATACTAGCCCCGTGCTTGGCCGCCAGTCCACAGAGTTTGCAGAGTCTCCGGAGAAAGGCTGACCTTCCAGTGCTAAGAATAATCTTGGCTGCAGTGGCAGCTATGCGGAGCGGGGCTGCCCGAACATCGGGGCACTGCCCATGCCACTGGAAGGGCACCTAAAATAGCACGAGGGAACCCGGAGCAGCTCCACACGGCGTTAAACCAGAGACCGACATGCGGAGCCAGGCTGGCCTCTGCTCCCCAGTCACTGCCCTGCTGGATCAGACCGAAGGGGGTCCTCCCTGCCCGGGATTCTGCGCACAGTGGCGAGCAACTGCTCCTGGGACGCCCACGAGGAGGGCACGGGGGCAGCAGCACCCCCTGCACAGAACCGCGCTGCTTGTGGAGCAGGCCTTCCCTTCGCTGTCCCCAGGCTCCTGCCCACCAGGTTCAGGGCAGGCCAGCGTGAGACTGCTCCCCCTCCCCACTTTCTCCAGGCCGTGCATAATTCTGCGCTCCTCCATCAAACCCCCAGCTAAGAGCTCCAAACTTTGCCACCTTTCCTCGGGAGGGGGTCGACTGCCCCTCGATTATTCTTGCTGCCGCCGCCGCAGCTGTATCCTAATCTCCCGGAGGTACGGCCACGCAACAAAACATTGTGGCTCCACGTGGGGTTGCCCCACAGAATTGCATCAGATTTCTTTTCAGCTCTATGTCTACTTCTGGTCCACATGGACTTGCGTTTTCCACTGTGCTTTCTGCCGGGTCCACCGCCATGCCAAGATCGGCCGCCGTCAGCTCAGGCTGCATCCGCACGTGGACAGGTAAAGCTGTGCACCCCAACCGGCGTCACTTCACATATATTCTTTATTTACTTATTTTATACTGTTAATTTTAATTTTATATTATTATGTTTGTATCTCAGTGTAATTTTTTGTATTTTTGTATTTAGTGGTAATTTATTATGTTCTATTGTATTTCAATGTATTTTATTGTGTTGTAAGCCGCCCCGAGGTTTCGGCAAGGGGCGGCATAGAAATGTTATAATAATAATAATAATAATAATAATAATAATAATTTGCTTACACTTATGTTTCTCAGGCCTGTTTCCCCACTGTGAAAAGATCCTTTTGGAGGTCTTTGCTGCCCCAAATTGTTTGGCAAACTGGTCCCTTCAATGTCCACCCACTGACTTTCCACTGCCCACTTTGCTCCGGTGCAAGAACAGCCCGGGGTTCGGACTCTTGGCGTCTCATTCTTCAGCCTTTCTAAAAGCAATAATAGATGAGAATGTGTGTCTGTGTTGCCCGTAAGGAAGATCCTGGAAGCAGGGGAGGCGGGGGGGGGATAAGGGACGGGAAAGCTGAGTCGGTGCTGAACTCATAATTCCATGCACAAGCACACTCATGCGCACTGGCCTCTCCTCCAGAATTCCTTGGATCCAGGCTTTTGGCCACGGACCGCACCAAAGGCTCCTCCTATGCAACACAGAAGATGATCCTCTTACGGATTAGCAGCTGGTTCAACAAGAAACAGCGTGGGAATAAAAGGTCAGTTCCCGGCATTTGCTGCTGGGCCGTCACGACCTCTCGGTCTGAGGGGGACCCTATGGATGCATGTGCCCCAGAAGGCCCTGACCTCGCGAAGGGCAGACGCGGTGGGTGGGTGCCCCAGTGGTCGGCTCCTTTCTACTTTCCGACACGGCGTTAGGGGGCGCAGTGAAGCGGCCAACCTGCCTTCTCGCCCCAAAGCCTTCTATGCAATCGAAGAAACAGATTCCAGTCCCAAAGCACGGGAGACCCGTTCACTCCGCCGCTGCCTCTCCTGCTCCAGCCTGTGGGGCGCCCGCGCCAGGTCCGCGCGGCCTCTCACGCCCCCTGGCGGCCAAGCCCGTTGCCCCGCGGGCGCGCCCCGCTGCGGAGCGCTGCTCGGCTGCGCGGGGAGGCCCCGCGGGGCCGGCTCCCCACCTCCCGCGGAGACGGACGGCCAGACGGCGTTCTCCCCCGCTCGCACCGGCGGCTGCCTGCCCGCCCGCCCGGGAGAGCACGCGGGGCGCCCGCCAAGGGGGCTGCCCCGCGATGCTTCAGGCAGGTCCCGCCCTCGCCTGCCCCGGCCCGGCCCCGCGGCCACCCTGGACCTCGCGCCGGACCCGCCGCCTGCCACGGGACTAAGCCGACCACGGAGACGGAGACGGCGACGCGGGGATTTCCACGCCACGTGATGCTCCGGGCGGGAGGCAGAGCGGGGCGGCGTCCAGGCCTACCTGCTCGGTGTCCCCAAGGAGGCTGAGACGGAACCGGCCCCGTCGGATCTCCATCTCCAGGGCTGAGCCCCGCGCGACCGTCACTCTGCTGCGGTGGTGCCGCTGGAACATGGTGCGCGGCGGGGGCGGCCGGCGGGGGCTGTCTCGGGATCGCCGGGGCCGCTCCTGGGCGCCGGGAGGAACTTTGGCTGGGGCGGCTCCCCAGGAGAGCCTCCGACGGCCGGTCCGCGCCGCCTGGGCGGTGTTTGAGCCGCGGGGGCGGTGCTGCGGCTTCGGCCCGCCCCGCCTCGTCGCGGCAGGCGGAGGCCGCCCGCTCATCCCGGCACTTCGCTCCCGGGCTCCCAGGAAGGGGAGGCGGCGGCTGGGCCGGGGAGCCGCGAGCCCGGCTGTTTGCGGGCCCTGCCCGGGAGCGCGGAGCCGCCGCCCGCTGCCGGGCCAGGCGAGGCGGGCGGTGTCCCCGCGGGCGCCCTCTCGAGGGACCCGGGACCCGGCGCTCTCCCCAGGCCGGCGGGAGCGAGCGGGCCGGCGCCGCGCCGTGGCCTCCACTGCCCTTTGCCGGACTTTCGCGCGGGGGGGAGGCGGCGGGGCGCCATGTCCTCCAGTGCCCCCGGCGGCCCCCGCCTTCGGGGTCCTGCGGCGCCGCGGGAGGGGCCGGGGCCCGTGCCAGTCGCCCGGGGGAGGGGAGCCGAGCCGGTGCGGCTGCGTGGTGGGTCTGAGCCGCTGCGGGAAGGCGCTGCCCGGCCGGGCAAGGCGCGCTGCACCGCCGTCCCGAGGACGGGTCTTGACGCGACTCGCGGGAGGAGCGCTTCCCGGAGCGCGCGTTCCCACGTGCCCTGCTCGGGAGAGCGCTGCGACGGCCGTCGAGCGCCGAGGCCTCCGGGAGGGACCGCGCACGCGGGCGCCTCTGCGCCTCCCGATCGGCCGCCGCCGCCCCGGGCCTTGGCCCTGCCCCTGCCGGGCTGGAGCGCCTGGCTCGGGCGGGGTGCGCGGCGCCTCCCCCGCACCTCGGGCTGCCTTGAGCCGCCTGCCCTGAGGTGCCCCCGCCGCTCGCGGCCGGGCTCGGCGCGCCTGGGGCAGGGGCTCGTCGCACCCCCCCATCAGACCCGTCTTCCGGCTCCGAGTTTCGGTGGAGGCAAAGGAAACTTCCCTCAGGCCTGATGCTTTGCCTGCTTTGTGGGAATGAGGTGCCTCCTCCCCGCCTGCCCAAGGGAGTGCTGCCCCCGCAAGCCGCTTGCCAAGACCAGGAGGCAATATGCCGAATTTTGTTAGCCGGAATGGCTTCATGTGCCGCAGAAGCCACTGAGCGGGAGAATTTCCCAGGATGGAGCGCATCACCCTATCCAGCCCGGCCTTCCCCAACCTTGTTCCTTCCAGGCACAGCAGCACCCAGAATCCCCAGTCGATGGCGCTGCTGGGTGGGAATTCTGGGAGTTGCGGTCCAAAGGCCTCTGAAGGCCACCAGGCTGGGGGCTGCCAAGAAAGACTCTTGAGATTATGTAGTGCTCAGTGGTCTGCAGTGCTCGGTGGCGTGCCCACCCATGCTGGCTCTGAGCTGGAGGGCAGCCCCCGCCCAGCCCCCATTCCTTTGCCACAGGTTAGGCCCCTGGGTCCATCCCCAGGCAGAGCCTGGAACGGCACAGCCTGGCGGGGGGTGCTGCTGCCCCCATGCCCGCATTGCAGGGCAGTTCCAGTAAACCACACCGTGGGGCCAGTGGTGTGGTGAGTCCTCCAAGCGCCCAACCTGCAATGCACACAGGGACAGTCAGGTGCATTGTGGCTAAGGGCCCCCCTTCCCCCCGTCCTCCCTGCTGGGTCCTCCCATGGATGCCCCAGGAACACGGAGGTTTCCAGCCCCCTGCCCCCTACAAGCCAATTTCAGCTCGCTGCCTCTCGCTGGCCCCTTTCCAGAGGGACCTACCCGGAGGGGCGAAGGCCACGAGGGTTCAGAGGCAGTTGCTAGCTCACGTTCAACTAGTCACTCTGTTCATGTGCAGGGACTAATCATTCAGTTGCTGTAGTATTTCTGAAGTGGCAATAAAGAGCTATTTTGCAGAGGGAATTACTGTTGTTTTAGAAGCCTGAAATGACTAGGGCAGCGGTGGCGAACCTCTGGCACGCGAGCCAAGTCGCCCCAGCGTCGCCCCAGCAGCCGAGCGTCGGATAACTGCACATAGGGGTCCTGTGCATGCTCGGAAAGGAGTTGCGGCACCAGGTGATGACATCACAAGCGGCGACGCATTAGCTGTGACTCGTCCGAGCTTTCGCATGGCTGGTCTGTGCGCTGCCAAGGATATATATATGGGGGTGCAGGTGGCGCAGCGGTTTAAGCCGCTGTTCTGCTGGGCTGGTGGATCGAAAGGTCGCCAGTTCAGTTCTGCACAACGGGGTGAGCTCCCGTTGCTCCGTCCCAGCTCCTGCCAGCCTTGCAGTTCGAAAGCATGCAAATGCAAGAAGAGAAACAGGTACCACTTTGGTGGGCAGGTGACAGCGTTCCTGCACCTCGGTGTGTAGTCATGCCGGCCACACGACCCCGGAGACTGTCTGCGGACAAATGCTGGCTCCCTCGGCCAGGAAACGGAGAGGAGCACCGTCCCCAAGAGTCAGCCATGACTGGACTTCACGTCAAAGGGCAACCTTTACCTTTTGCCTTTTTATATATGTATGTGTGTATATATATGTATACATGTGTGTGGGGGGGTGTATGCGTATTTGCTTGGACTGGCTATGAGTTGTTTCTTCTAAACTAAAACCTCCATTTCCAGGTTTGATTGCCGTGTTGGGACTTTGCGATGAATAAGGGGGTTTTGGGTTGCAGTTTGGGCACTCAGTCCCTAAAAGGTAAAAGTTAACATCACAGGGTCCGGCTTAAAAAAACGAGGTGTCCTGGCATGGTTTTGATGGCTCGAATGTGTTTAGAATGGGTGGAAATGGTGAGTCGTGCAGAAAAAGCTGCTCAAGGAGGCAGCCCTGGGGGCGGGCAAAAGGTTTTTGGGATTCTGAGGAAGGCAAATGCCTGCTCCAGGCCTGCTCACAAGGACACACTGTATTTATGGGACAAAATGCAGGTTAGCTGGCCAGCATTCCGACAGTGTCTCGCAGCAGGTCGCTTCCACCGTGGCCCCCACAAGGCAGCCCCCCGTCAGCTGGAGCGGCCAGGGTCAGCGGAGCCCACGGAACAGCCTAGAGGAGCACCAGGAGCGGTGGCCAGGCCGGGCTGGCGTGCACAGAGGGCGCGTTTCCTGCTGCCCAGCGGGCAGTGAAGGCGCTGGGGAGATGCGAGCGCAGTGGGAGACAGGCCTCTGGGGCTGGGCTGCCTGCGGGGGGGCAGGGCAGGGGCCGGGGAGCCAGGAGGGAGGCGCAGTGGCTGAGGATCCGCCTGCCTGGCTGGTCAGGACCACCTGGGGTGGGGTCCCCTCTCCTCCAAGGGTGCAGGGCAGCGGGCACAGCACAAGCTCACCCGCTGCTGACCAGAGAGCGCAGCGGGGAATCGGCGGGCTGAGAAGGGCTTGGCCCTAGGAGGCCAACATAGAGGGGTGCTTGCCCGCCTGCCCAGAGGCCAGGAGGCGCCCCCGTGTGCAGGCACTCCGGTGGGTCCTGGAAGCGCCAGCGAGGAGCTCCGTCTTATGTAGGGCAGCGCACCTGGAGTTCAGCCAGGCCTGGCAAGGCCCAGTTTGGAGGAGCCAGAGGCCCAGCCTCAACTTGGGGCACAGGCCTGCTGCAGCTGGCGGAGGCTGACATGCCCCCGGGCACCCAGGGGACTCAGCGGCTCAGTGCAGGACTGACCTTGCGTCCCGCTGGCCCTGGCCTGGGACACTAAGCACTGCACCGCACTGCCTCTCCATAGCAAAGGCTTCCAGGGGTTCAACTCTTGGAGGGGGATGCCAACGATCAGGCAGTCTGACCGGGGGCCTTCCTTGCAACTCCAGAGGCAGAAGAGAAACGCGCTCTGCACAGGGGCCGTCAGGAGCATTACATCCCTTGTGGTGCCTTCCTGGGCCGTTGGAGCCCCTGCTGCAGCTGCAGCTTCCCAGGAATGGGAACAACTGCAATGCGCTCCGCAAGGCCTTCGGGATCTGGGCACACATGCAGCCTGTCGTGTCTTCACATGCACGCATGTCTGCACATTTCTGGCGGTGCGATTAATTACTTGTGGCACTTGCTTCCCTTCTGGCGAGAGGCTACTGCAAAGGAGCGCACCTGAGAAGCAGGAGTGTCGCAAGGCCTTCCTTTCGGGCCCTTTGCCACACTTCCCCCCACACCTGCCCCACTGGTTCTTCCAGAATCTCTCAGTCACTCTGTGTGCTCCCGTACGGTCAAGAACGTGGTTCTGTGCTGGCAGCGTGTAGGGCTTGCACAGGGTACGCAGCCTGCATTCCTGCCTTCAGGCCGGGGGGCGGGGGGTGGGTATGAAAGGGCCCGATATCTTCCAGGTGCCCGAATTTTTCTCCAGTTTACCAACCCGCAGAGCAGCCACGCTGGCCTTGCCTGACGACATCCGTTCCTGCGCATGAGCAGAAAGCAGCACTGCCGGGGTTGCCCTCCACTTCTGCACACCTCCACTGCGAGCGCACGGAGGTGATGTGCATGTTCTGGCTGCCACACCTGAACGGGGCACTGCAGAGCAAGCAAGTCCAGGAAAGGGCCCTGCGGGCGAGGCAACGCCCTGGGAAGAAGGCAGCCGGTGGGTCGGGCTTGGCTGGGCAGGGGGGCGGGGGGAGGCGCATGCAAGGAGCCCTGCCTGTGGTGGTGGAGAAAGCGGAGAGAAGGCCTTGCGATTTGCCCCTCCCTGGAACGACCGAATGTCCCCAAGTCTCGCTCAGCTCCTCTGAATTCAAGGTGGGGCGCCTCTGGTGCTGAGCGGGGTGGGGGGGGGTGGTTCAGGGCAGGTAGAAGATGCCCAGCTTCACGAGCACACGGTCAGCCTGGCATGCAGCGGTGACCACTGTCCTGGAGGGCTGTGAAAGGGGTTGGGCGCACTCACGGCGGAGGAGCCAACCGCTGGCTCCTCGTGCTGAGGGCCAGGCGCTCGCTCCAGCTGCCTGCCTCTGTGCCCCTGTTGCTGGAAGACATGGACGGGGCGGCTGCGGGGCCGCTGGGTGAGCAGGATTTCTGCTGGGCGAGAGAGACCCTGCTCTGATCCAGCCTCAGGGCTTGAAGATGTTCCTCCTGCATAGCATTGCCCTGGGCAAATGGCTGGAAAGTGGACGCCATTCGCCATTAAAGGTGGCGCTTGCTGGGAAAGCCCCGCACTGCTCGGCAACACGTCCCGTTGCACCTGCCTTTGGAATGCTGGAGAAGTGTCAACACAGAGCCGGATGGGCTGATCTGGCAGCACTTGTATACTTGGATTTTCAAAAGGGCTTTGACAAAGCCATTCATGAATAAGGTTAGTCATTCCAGGAGAAAGGGCTGGGTTCTCCCAGGAATTGGTAACTGATTAAAGCAGAAGATGGAAATAACATGGAAACACAGAAACAGAGTGAGTCGGGAGGGGTCTCCTGGGCCATTGATCCCCAGCTGCAGCCAGTACCACTCATGACACGCCTGCCATGTGCATGTCCAGCCATTCCTTGAACACCCTCACCAATGGGCCCTCAACCACCTCCCGGGGAAGCCCATTCCATACCAAGGGCCCTAACCATTAGGAAGTACTTCCTGGCATCCACCCTAAATCTTGGTTCCCTGAGCTTGGCTCTGTTGGAGCAGGTCCAGCCTTCCACTGCAGGGAAGAACAGGTCTCTACCCACCTCCATGTGACACCCCCTCACATACCTGTATGTCCCCAACAGATCCCCTCTGAGTCTCCTCTTCTCCAGGCTGAAGAGACCCAGTTCCCTCAGCCTCACCTCATACGACTTTCCCTGCAATCCAGCCACCATCCATGTGGCCCTTCGCTGCACTGATTCCAACCTTGCTATGTCCCTCTTGTAATGAGGGGCCCTGAACTGAGCACAAGACTCCAGTTGCGGGCGCACCAGAGTCGCATAGAGTGGCAGAGGTACCTCTCTCGATCTAGAAGCCACACTTCTGGCTATGCAACCAAGGGTGGCGCTCGCCCTCTTGGCCACCGCATCACACGGCTGACTCATGTTCAGCCTGCAGTCAACCAGCACCCCGAGGTCCCTTTCACAAGTGCTGCTCTCCAGCCACTTGTCCCCTGACCTGTACTTATGACACCCATTCCTATGCCCCAAGTGCAAGACCTTTCACTTACCCACACTGAACGCCATCCTGTTGTCTCCTGCCCACTTCCATAGTCTGTCCAGATCCTTTTGGATCTGGAGTACCTGCTCCTCAGTTGTGGCCTCTGCTCCAGTTTTAGTGTCGTCTGCGAATTTGATCAGCAGACTGTTCACCCCTTCTTCCATGTCATTGATGAAAAGATTGAACAGGATCAGTCCCAGGGCTTGTCACCATCCGCCATCCCAGTGATTCCCCACTAATAGTAGCCCTCTGCTTTCGGTCCCTCAGGCAAGAGGCAGTGCATCGGTCTATCCCAAAACCCCTCAATTTCTCAACCCGGATATCATGGGGCACTTTGTCAAAGGCCTTGCTGAAATGCAGGTAAACCACATCCACTGCATCCCCTCCATCTAGCCATCTCGAAACCTTGTCATAGAATCCCACAAGGTTTGTCTGGCAGGACCTGTTTTTGCGGAAGCCGTGTTGTGTGGCCGCCAGCCTCCCTTCCCTATCTAGCATTGCTAGATCTCTCGCTATTATGAGCCTTTCCATTGTTTTTCCTTCAATGGATGTAAGGCTAACCGGTCTGTAATTCCCCATGTCCCTTCTACTACCCTTTTTGAAAACTGGGACTACTGACGCCACCCTCCAGTCCTCTGGAGCTTCACCTGTTCTCCACGAGGCCTCAAAAATGGAGGCCAGAGGGCGTGAGAGAACCCCGGCCAACTCTCTAAGTACTCTCGGGTGTAACCCGTCGGGGCCTGGCGCCTTTGTAATGTCCAATGCCCTGAGGAGCCCCTTGACTTCAAGGGGGGGTGACTAATTTGTGCCCCTAAGTCCCCGGCCTCATCTAATCTCCTATGCGGATCTCCCCCGTCCTGCTTTGGGGAGAAGACAGAGGCAAAATAGTCATTTAGCATCTGTGCCTGTTCCCTCATATCAGTCACTGGATCTCCTTCCTCCTTATTTAGTGGTCCCACCACTTGTCTCCCCTTCCTCTTCCTATTTACATGCTGAAAGAAGCCCTTTTTGTTGCTCTTGATATTCTTGGCAAGTCTCAGCTCGCAATCAGCCTTAGCCTTACGAAGAATCCTTCTGTAACAGGCCTCCTCCTCCCAGTATACCCTTTTGTCTATTTGCCCCAGTACCCACTTCCTATGGAGGTACCTCCTTTTGCATCCAAGGCGGCACTCTCCTCCGCCTCCCCACCTTACTGACTAGAGGTATCGTCAAGGCTTGCGCCTCCAAAACCTCCCTTTTGAGTGCCAGCCACCCCTCCTCAACTCGCTTACCTTCCAGTAACCCATCCCAGGAGACTTTCCCCAGTCTGGCCTTCAGTTGGCCAAAGTTGGCCCTCTTGAGGTCCCAGCTTCTAGTGCTCAACCTGCTGCACGTCCGCAGTCCCCTGATCTCAAAGCAAAGGATGGAGTCATCACTCGCATCCAGAGCTCCCCTAATCTGTACTTCATCTATCGGCTCCTCCCTGTTGTCAAGACCAAGTCAAGGATGTTTCCCCCCCTCGTCGCCTCTCGGGCCCTCTGTGTGGAAAACCCTCCCTCTGTAGCGTCTAGGAAGCAACGTGACCTGGCCGTCACTGCCAAGTGAGACTCCCAGCTAATATCTGGGAAATTGAAATCTCCCATAATTACCGTGTGTCTCCCCCGAGATAGCCTTAGAATCCGGCCTGTCAGGACATTGTCCAGGTCCGAGGGTCTCAAGCTGACCTGGAGGGCGATAACATACCGCCACTGTCAAATCCCTTCCTGTGTCGAAACCCCCATGTTTCACCCAGACTGCCTCCACCAGATCCCCATCTGCGTCACCCTCTATCTCACTGCATCCTATCCCTTCCCGGACATGTAACGCAACGCCCCCGCCCCTCTTTCCCTTCCTGTCCTTTCTAAAAAGATGATGCCCCTCAGTGTTTACTTTCCAGCCTTGCCTTTCATTCCACCAAGTGCCGTGATCCCCACCAGGTCAGACCCTCCTATTCCCAGGGGAGCCTCAAGCGCTTCCTGCTTGTTTCCCATGCTCCTAGCATTGGTGTACATGCATCTCAGCGACTTCCCACAGATCCCTTTCTTTGGGATCCCCGGCCTCCTCCTTCCTCCCATCCTCCCTGATACTGGCACCCTCTTCGTAGGAGCCCCGCCACCCCCTGCAGCACATCTAACACCCTGGACCCGAAAACCTGGTCCTCTCCCCTCACTTGTCCCAAGTTGCTGGGGGGACTGCCCCCCCCCCCAGTTAAGTTTAAAGCCTTTTGGGCAAAGCTTGCTAGAGCGTAACTTGGCAGCTTTCCTGAGGCAAGGGAGCAAGCAGGGTGGTTTCTCAGTGAGGGGTTCTGGAAATGGTGCTACTTGGTGTGCAGGACCAGGAGCTGGCCTCCAAGGGATGGCAGGCGCCCCCCCCCCCCCCGGCCCCCAGCGGCTCCCCAGAGAGGGCAAAGAGCGAACCAGTGAGGCAGTGTAAGCAGCAGACCAAGGACCGGGCACGGGGTCAGGGGTGCAGCCCTGCCGAGTGCGATGACGTCCCAGGCTCCATCCCGGGCAGCGCCTTCCACCAGGGGTCGGGGGAATCCTGCGCAGAACCCTGCGGAGCTGCCGCCAGTCGGCATTCATACCTCCGGACGTGGTGGAGCCAGCTTCTATCTGGAGCCTTGTAGGAGCGATCCATGGTGCGACACTCGATCGCAAAGCGGGATCACCAGCATGGATTGCAGGCACAGCCCCGTCAAGCTCAGCATAGAAGCTGCAGTGGATAAAGAGCCCCACTGCCACGGGCATCGCCAGCCTCCTTTGGGAGCAGTTGCTCTGACTCTCTTCTGCTCAGCCCCACCCCAGCCACGGGATTCTCGGTGGGGGGGGCGCAGAGCCTGTGGCCTGCCCCCCAGCGCGGTCGCACCAATCTGCAACGCGGGTCACATTGGAAGACTACGCAGCGTCCGGCTGCTGGGTCTCAAAAAGGACCGTGTGGCCGGCTTCTGGCTCGGCGTCGATGAATCAAGAGATCGTGCAAGCAGGTACACGCCTGAGCCACTCTGCCTATTGCTCAGCGACCAGGCGGCTGCCTGTGGCTCAGGCCCGGAAAAGGGCCCAGCAGCGCCAGCTGGTCCTGCAGCCTGAGGGCTGGGACTGGCCTTTAAGGCTTGTCACGGCTTGGGACCAGGAACGTGAAGAGCCGCCTCTCTCTGCACATACCCCACAGGCCTCAAAGACACGTGCTTCGTATTTCTGTTTCTCCTGTGTATTTGATTACATTTCTATGCTATCCAATGTCAATTTGCATGGGTTAGAAACATTCCAAAGATCCCCCGTGTGTGTGTGTGTGTCTGTGTGTGTGTGTCTGTGAGAGAGAGAGAGAGAGAGAGAGAGAGAGAGAGAGAGAGAGAGAGAGAGAGAGAGAGATGCGAATTGTCTAACCGGGTGGTCGCTGTGCAAAGGATTGCCCAAATAGGGACAGGGTAGAGATGGACTATCAGCATGCAGGAAAACAGGATGGGCAGCCAGTCAAGAAGCCAAACGGGCAATGGGAGAAAATGCACATTTACGGGCGGATGCTGCACACAGGTTCCTGTGTGAATGCCAGAACCCTCGGGCCAAGGCGGGAGCTGGGGGGCCTGGTTGTGGGAGTGGGCACGGGCAGACCAGGCACCATGGAAGGCCAAGGGGTGCAGGGAGCAGGTGTGGTGTGCTGGGGGCTTCCGGTAGCATTTGCACTCCAGGGAAAACTGGGAAGGGCTTATTGGGTGGGGCCTCCAGCAGGCTAAGCGGGAGAGGAGCGCCCCTGGCGTGAGGCATGGCCGGAGCAGAGCCGCAAGCCCCATCTTGCCTTGCGGGCAGTTCAGAATTCTTTGGCAAAGGTTTTTCTTTGGCAAAGGCTTTCCCGGGAGGGGGTTGAGGCCCCATCGGTGCGGGTGTTCAAGGATAGGCTGGACGTCCACATGGTGGGCATGTCGTGAGCAGAGCCGGCTGGAGCCGGGGGTCAGACTAGATGGCCCGGGAGGCCCCTTCTGACTCCCTCTGTTTTCTGTGTTTCTACGTTTTGGCAATCCCTCAGCAACTCTGAGTGTCAGCAAGGAACTACAAGGGGCCGGGGAGGTGGCCTGTGGGCCTTGTTTGCTGCAGCAATTTGACAGACCGGGGGCCCACTGCTGCAGCACCCCAGGGCCACCTGCGAGGCCACGGCCTTTGGGCGCCCCCCCCGTGGGATCTCACCGTCCGTCCTGGAGCTGGGGCTCTGAAGGCTGAGCTCCCAGCCCTGGAGCTTGCCAGCTGCTCCCCCGAACTTGGGCCTCAGTGGGGAAAACAAGGACTTGCCAGAGGCGGGGAGGGGAGCAGGCTGGGAGCACGGGGTTCTGCCGGTCCCCCGGCACCCGGCTTCCTTTCCTCTTGCTCCCTTGCACTAAACCCGGATGGCCAAATGTGACCGTCTAAAGAAAATGCTCGGCATGCAGCGTGGCGGCTGCACCTCGTTTCCCAGCCGGATGTGTGCAAGCCTCGCAGTGTGGAGGCTCCCAGGTCCAGCCACGGGGCACGCAGGCACAAAGGCTTTGACAACGTCCTTCACCAATGCACCTCCGGTAAATTTAGCAGCTATAGGATAGGAGAGGAGCGCCTCTTACGGTGTGGGAACTAGTCTGAGAACAGAAAGCAGGGAGCTGATCAGCTCAACTCATCAGTAAATGCAAAGGAAGGATCCCAGGAGTGGGGTCTGAAAGGGTCTGTTTTGGGACTGGTGCTCTTTAACTCTTTCAGAAGCGATTAGTCGTGGGGAGCAGTGGAGTAGCCAGGTTTGTCGATGGCTCCCAGTTAGTCTCATTCAGACCAAAGGAAATTGAGAAGAGCCGCAAGACTGTCTTCTCACCAAGTGGGGGAACCAGGACGAAAATGACAAAGACAATTCCGTCTGAGCAAGTGCCATTTTTGTGGACCTGCCGCTGCCCCAAATTCATGTACATGCAGGTGTGAGCTGAGCTGCCAGCGAATGACTGTTCTCTGGCTGTGGCAAACAGCTTAAGTAAACTCCCCTCTGCCATCTATCATGAAAGAAGCACATCCCATGATTTTCTTCCTTTCCAGGGCTAGAAGAGTTGTCCAGAGAAGTGGGATTCAGTCCAGTGTGTGCAATGTCCACTCACAGACATACGCGAGGGTGTGAGGCAAAACAAAAACAAAAACCTTTATTCTGAAGAAAAAGGGTCCCTGCGCACAAAGCAGGCAACGTGGAGACGTGAGGGGAAAAACAACGCCCATCTTTATCCCATTTTACAGGAATGTGAGCAGGTGCTGGCAGTCTTGTTCTTCGGGCTCATGGTAGCACCTTCCTTTCTAAACCCATGTCTGGGCACATCCGAGGGGAACATCCAGGTCTGTCCTTCAGAACTTGGGATCATCCAGCCTATTTAACTGGCAGTAAATTCTTGAAAAAGCAGGCTTGCAATATGCAATTCTAAACTCCTTTACTAAGAAATGATTCACAGAGGATGCAATAGGCTTCCTTCTGAGTAGGCATGCCCAGGGTTATGCTGTAACGGCAGTGGCTCTTCACGGAACGCAGGGTTTGCAAGATTTCCCACAGTAAGATGGGAGGCTGACCCATGGGAAAGCCGGAGGGCAGTGCCGTGGGGAGGAGGGCAGGGTGGGGATTCAGGAGATTCGGGTTCTAGTTCCTGCTCAGCCATGGAGCCAACTGGGTGACTTTGGGCCAGTCAGACTCTCAGCCTAACCTACCTCACAGGGTCGCTGCGGGGATAAGATGGAGAGCAGGGGAAGGGAAGTGATGCAAGCCGAGTTCTTTGAAGAAAGGAGCGGCCACAGCTGCCAGCGGTGAGGGCGATATGGGACTTCCAGGTTGAGTCAGAAGAAGGCAAGCGGAGCCCACCGGCAGCCCGGCCCTTTGGCGGCAGCGGTCGGCCTGCGGGGGGGCCGCAGCGGGGGGGCCGCAGCGGGGGGGGCTCAACGGAGGCAGGCGAGCCATGTTGCGCTGCAGCAGGGGCCGGCCTTGCCCAGCATCCTACCCACAGCGACCAACCACCCATGGGAACGCAAAAATCGGGACACGGGTGCGCCCGTCCTGCAGCGGGCTCCCCAGGCGCCTGGCCGGCTCCTGCGGGGCGCCGGCCTCGGCTCTCGCTCTGCTCTCCCGGGACGCACGGCCCCGGGCCGGGGGGCCCGCCTTGCGGGCGAGAGGCTGCCCTCCGCAGAGCCCCCTTCCCGAGAGGCTGCTTCCGCCCCGCAAGCATCCCCGTCGCGCGCAGCTCGGCGCCTCGCGCGGCCCCGCGCCCCCGGCCTGCGGCAGGGCAGCCCGGCTCGCCGCGACGCACGGGCGGCGCTCCCACGGAAGGCGCGGCTGCAGCAGCCCGGC
>NW_025335568.1:415308-421301 GCF_004798865.1 Varanus komodoensis | reverse complement strand
GGGCGGGAGCGGCGGCGCGGCTTCCCCGGAGCCAGCCCGGCCGCCGGTTTCTGGGCGGGCCCCGCGGAGGCCCTGCCTGTGCCGGCCGCTCCGGAGGCCCGTGCCGGGGGAGGCCTGGCCGCCGGGGCGCCTCAGGAGCGGCTCCCCGCCCGCCCGCCCGCCCGCCCGCCTCCCTCCAGCGCCGTAGCCGGTCCGCACGGGCTCGCGAGGTTCCGAGTCCCGTCCGGCAGCCTTTCCCTCTCCGTCCCCCTTAGGCGACGAGGACGAATCCAACAATCATGCGTCCCACAAGAAGAAGCACAAGAAGCACAAGAAGAAGCACAAGAAGAGGCACCACCGGGAGGAGGCGGGCGCGGCGCCCGCGGCCCTGGGCGCGGCCCTCCCCAAGCCCCAGCTGAAGCTCAAGATCAAGCTCGGCGGCCAGATCCTGGGCACCAAGAGGTACGCCGGGCAGCCGCTGGCCGCGGGTGGGCAAGAGGCAGCCCTGGGGAAGAGGCCCGGGGCAGGGAGGCCGTGGAGAGCGCCTGCTGTGCATTCAGGCGTTGGAGTTACAGGCCAGCTTGGCTCAGTGTTTCTGGTGAAAGCAATGTTTGTCAAATCCAAGCAAATCAAGAGAGGTCAACAAGGGTCAAAACGGCAGCCCTGCCTGTCAGACTCGGTCTCTTCTGCTGCATCTGTAAGGTTCAAACCTTTCCGACCTCCCTGAGCTACAAAACAGATTTCTCGGAATGCATTGCAAGGCTTGTTGCTCAGAGCCAGCTTTGCTTGGCCGTTCCCACCAGTCCTCAGCCTCGGGCTTGGTCAACCTGCGAGCGCCTCCCGTGGGCTTGGCCATCCCTGCTGTGACCTTGGCTTCCTCTTGTGTTCCCAGTGTGCCAACTTTTACGGTCATCCCCGAGAGGCCGCGCTCCCCTTCGCCACTCATGGTTGTGGATGATGAGGATGAGCCCATGGAGGGGGTTCCCATCGAACAGTATCGAGCATGGTTAGGTGAGTGGGCGATGCATCTTCTGTGAAGCCTCTTTGGTACAGCGAAGGCTCCCAGAGAGCGCAGCTAAGGAAGGGTGCCCCCGATTCGCTTGGCTGGGCCGTTCTCGTGATGAGGTGGAGAGGACCCGTGTTGCTTGGCTCCAGGCAGGAGGGAGTGAGCTGCTTGCCTGGGGGAGAGGGCTTCATAGGAACAGAGCGGCATCGTAAAAGCACTTCAGGCATAAGGAATACCCTTGCAGCCAGCCGTGTGCTAGCAATAACAGTTCTTTCTCTGTCCATGGTCCCAGAGCATTTCAAGCTCGCTGGCGCAGCCACAGAAAATACTGTGTCCTTATTAACCCCAGTAAAGGCCAACTCTTCTTGCACCTAGATGAGGACAGCAACTTGGAGCCATCTCCACTGCCGGAGCTTGATGCAGAAATGGGCTTTCCGGCTCGTGAGGAAGAGGAAGAGCAGCGCTGGCTGGATGCTCTGGAGCGAGGGGAGTTAGATGACAACGGGGAGCTCAAGAAGGAGGTGGATGAGTCGCTGCTCACAGCCAGGCAGGTGAGGACGGAAGGTTGCTGTTGCGGGATGCCTTCCCACAGGTGTGGGCAGGAAACTGGGGGGAGGTCTAACTGCTCTTTCCCTGGAGTGGGCTATGTGGTGACTGGAGGCCCGGAAGAGCCAAAAGGGCGTGCAAGCGGCTGACTTCTCACCCTGGAAGGACTGTTTTCCCTGGTGGGGCCAGAGGAGACCTCAGGTCTGCAGATAACTCTGGAACAGGGACCGTTTGGCTTCATGGGCCTGTTTGGCATTTTGCAGAGTGCCCGGGCCACCAGCGCAAATTGGCCACTGCCCAGGTGGCGGGTCAGTTCCAAAAATGTTGGGAAAGCCCCTCGCCTGTGTTTGTGTGTGAGCACGTTGTGTACCCTCCGTGAGTGCTTTGCTGCGTGGCTTCCTGCGTTTGCGCGCTCTCTCTCTCTCAGACTCGTTTTCCCTTCTTTCTCTCCACTCCTCAATTTCTTCATTCACTTGCAAAGCGCAGAGGAAGGGCTTTTCCTGAAACTTGGCTAGAGCGAGGCTAACGCTGCTCCCTCGCCAAAGACGCTGTTGGCCCCACAAGTCCTGCGTGGGGAATGTGCCGCTCCCTCATCTCCTTCCAGCATGGCCCTGCGTGCGGGGAGCAGAGGGGTCACTGCATTGACTGGCAGAGGGGGAAACGACTTGGAGGCCATGCAGGCCCCACGTTGGAGACGCTGCCGGGAGGGTCCTCACTGAGCACAGCCTCTTGGCCTGCTCCTCGAGGCAGCCTCAGCTCCCCATGCACCTGCGGCAGGGTCAGTGGCTTGCACGGGAGTAGAAGCTGCTGGGGCCCTTGCGTTATGAGCGAGGCGGTGGTCCTGGCTGCCCAGCCTCGGAGCTGGCCTGCTGGCACGCTGGTGTGCGTTTGCGGTTCTCTCTCTGCTTCCAGCCTGGCAGGGAGGTGGGATCTCCGTTCAGGCCATAAGTGGTGGTGGCAGCCTGGGGTGGGGGAGGGGGGATAGGCTTCCCTTTCCCTCTGGGCTTTCCTATCGTGGTGCCACTGCCCTTGAGTGGGAAGGGCCTTTCTAGCGTCTTGTACTCTCGGCAAGTCAGCCTGTTTCCCCGCTGGAGGTAACTGTCGGCCCCAATTCAGAAAAGAAGCTGAAACGTGGCTAGGCTCCACAGAGCTGAGGATGCAGGCGGGAGAGGCAGGCCGGGTCACCCCCCGCCTTCATGCACCTCTGCCTCTCTGCTCCTGGCATCCATGGCTACACGATTTGAGGACTCCTCCCCCCCGCCAGTTCTTTCGGTCTCATGGAGGCCTCAGCTGCCCTCCTCCCGTCTCTGAACCTGCCCCCTTTCTCTCGCTCGCTCTCTCTCTGCCTCCGGCTGCAGAAAGCGCTCCTGCACAAGCAACAGAGCCAGCCCCTGCTGGAGCTGCCAATGGGCTACAAGGCGAAGGAGCTGACGGAGGAGATGCTGGTGAAGCGGGAGGAGCGCGCCCGGAAGCGGCGCCTTCAGGCCGCGAAGAAGGCCGAGGAGAACAAGAACCAAACCATCGAGCGCCTCACCAAGACCAGCAAAGCCAAAGTGAAGACGCTGCGGGAGCGGAAGGCCAAAGGGGCGCTCGTTCCCACAGTCTGCTACCGCAGCGCCGCCAACGGGATCACCGTGTCCTTCCCCCCGGGAGTCGCCCTGCCCCTCTTACCCTCCCTCGCCCCCTCTGTGCCCCCGCCCATTCCCTGCGGGGTCAGCGGCTGCCCCAACCTCAGGCGCTACTCCTGCTCCCGCACGGGGGTCCCGCTCTGCAGTCTGGCCTGCTACAAGAAGAACCTGCTGCTCCAGCAGGTGGGGGCCTAGCGCTGTCGCCCTCGCTCCTTGGAGCCCGAGGCGCTGGTCCTGGGGAGGACATGCTGGGGTGGTCGCCCTCCCGGGCTGGGAGGCGACGGCAGGCCTGCTGAGCGACTCGTGCCGAATGCCTGGGATGGGGCCAGGAGGGCCCTGCCTGCCTTGCAGCCCCCCGTCGGTAGAGGCCCACGGCCTGCCTGGCGCAGCAGCCCTGAAGCTCATGGAGCGGTGCTACTGGCCGCTCACTGGTGCGCCTCTGGGATCGCAAGTGAAACTGCAGGAGCCGGCTTTGGCGATCCTGCCACGGCCCTGCGGAGACCCTTCCCCACTGTTCAGCGGGGGCCTCTCCCGCAGTTCATCCAACGGCGGGCTGCTGTGTGAAGACGGGAAGTGATGGGGGTGCTCTTGGGCTCCTTGCCCCGTCAGCAAGGCCCGGCAAAACCAGGGCTTCATGGTTGGTTGATTGATGGACTGTGCTATTAAAGACAGAGGGCTGAGCTGCTGAATTGCCTGGCCAGAAGCACGAGGTTTTGGGGATTCCAGGGAAGGAGCATCCCAACTCCAGGTTTTCTTTAAGGAGATCGCATCTGTGCACAAAATACGAGGAAGCCCGCTCGCGTTCCCAAGGCATCTGGCCGCAGTTCACTTCCCGCTGCGCAGGGAACGAGCCTGCCGGGTGGGCTCCAGTCAGCTGGAATGGACAGTGAGGGGCCCCCTCCCCATGTCCGTCCGAACGAGGACAACCGGGAAGCGGCAGGCTTAGCTGGGCCAGACGTGCCCACAAGGCGAGCGGGCAGCAGAGCACCGGGGCGATGCGAGCACAGCGAGCAATGACTGGCGCAGCAGCGCGCCGATCGCTTGCGCAGAGGGAGCCAGAGGGCCCCGCCTGGCCTGCCAAGGGCCCAGATGGATTTGTTAGCAACTCTGCCCAAGACCTCGCGTACACCAGCGTCTCCTGAGCTGCTGCCTGCTCTACTGCATTGTCTTAGGGTGATGTTTGCTCACAACAGGTTTATTTATATTAAATTTAATCCTGTTTTAACAGATTTCTGGGGTTTACAGACTTGCTTTAAATGTACGCTGTAGCTAACGGCTCCTTTTAGCAATTCTTTTCCTCTTCCCAGTTTAGATCACTGATTCCCCCCCCCCCACCCTTTCCACTTCCATTTTAGTCCCTGAAATTTTTCCTCAGACAAGACGGCTCAGATCGTCCTGCAGAGGCAGTTCTGAGAGCAGAACCGACATGGAACGTGCGGTAGCCATGACTGCCCATCCTGGCATTATGCTTGCTGTTCCTCAGCTTCCATTTTCAAACGGCGCCAGGTCGCTGCATGTTGCAGGTTTATTCAAGACGTCAGTTCTTGCTGTTTGGCTACTTTACATTTAGGTGCAGTCCACCTGCAGGCCATTAGTTCAGCAGCCTTTCTAAGACCTGCGTGCTTTGACCAGCCGTCCACAGTAACCCTTGGCTGCCCAAGCGGCTCCTTCAGCCAGCGTCGAGTACTGAGCGGCCCCAAGTTGAGCGCTGAACCACCAAGTGGACTTGGAAGTTAAAGGCCCGGTTGCTTAAGCGGGGCATCATTTATAGGACGCAACGAAGCAGGTGCTCGGCAGGCGAGGCGGAATGAAGCAGGCATGCGAAGGGAGAGGAGGCATTCTAACAGCAGCGGTGTCCTTGACTAGAGTGGGCATACGGGGGGCGATCCTGGCAGCGGGGGAAGAACGGGGAGGGGTCGCACGGACTCGAGGGGAGCGGCGGGTGCCTTGCAACAGGCAGCGTGCCCGGAAACGGGATTGCGGGCAGGGGAGGAGGAAGGGCCTTCGGGAAAGTCCGCGGGAGAAACGAGTGGCTCGGGGTGCAAGCGGGCGAGCTGCGGCCGTGAGGAAGCCAGCACGGGGAGGGCGGCAGGCGAGCCGCTCACCTCCCTGCGGCCACTTGGCAAAAAACGGCGGCGGGAGCACGCGGCTTCGGCTCCCAGAAAAGCGGGCCGTTGCGCAGGCGCTCGGGCGGGGCCTGACCGGGGAGCCGCTGCGCCGCTCCAGCCGCCCCGGGCGGGGACGCCACGGGAGCCGGACGCGGCCGCCCGTCGCGGGAGGGCCGAGGCGGGGAGGCCGAGCAGCGCTCGCCCGCGATCGACTCCCGCGGGCCAAACCAGGGACGCAAACCGCCGGTCCCCGCCCCGAGCAACCCCGCCCGGCCCACCTGCTGGGTCGAGAGGCGCACCGCGGACACGGGCCGCCCGCGGGGAAGAGTGGGCACGACGCGGACCCCGGGGAGGCAGGACCGCGGCCGCCGTGCAAGGGGCGGGCAGGCCGGAGCAGCGGCGCCCGTCGCGGAGGCTCCGCCGGTGCCTGCGAGGGGCAGGAAGGCCGCGGCGAGCGGCCGGCCTCTCCCCGGGGAAGCCACGCGGCAGCCTCGCCCTCCGCTCGGAGACGAGCGGCGCCGGCAGCCCTGGCGCCGCGGCCGACGCTGCAGGGCGGCTGTTCCCGCCCGCGGCGCCCGCCTCTGCCGGGGAGGCTTTGTTCCCGCGGGCCCGCTTTCCACCCCGGGCCTGCTTTCCACCCTCGGGGCAGAGCGTAGTGCCCCGAAACGCCCACCTCCGCGAGCAAGGTCCGCTCCCATTGGCCAGCCCACCCGTCAAGTATTTCCG